>NC_050183.1:22412769-22457769 GCF_008315115.2 Sander lucioperca
CACCACAAAAGAAGCCACTTATCATTCTTCCATTCTCGTCATGTTTTCATCTTTTATTTGTGAAATCTTTTATAATGTATGCATTTCAGACATTTCAAATAGTTGGATAGCCTTTCAGATCAAAGCTGTGCTTCTTCATCTCAAAGATGATGTTTGCTGTGATCTGAGGATTTATACACTTCGCAGTTCGCAGTCAAGAACATCCTTGGGGGGTAGGTTCCTGCTTTCTTACAGTGCAGACGCTTTGCTGCTTGCTCCTGCCTCTGCTTGCATATTTCTGCTGAAAATCTTGCTTTTCCTCTGTGAGTTACAATAATCACTTATGCACTATAAAGCACTGGACTATACATACATTTTTTGTAGACATAGTAGGCTATTGCCATATTTCAAAATTTTTATGATCTCCTCACTACTGTGTGAGCGTGGCCTACCAAAAGCCTGTCCTACAGTGACTGGAAATGTGGTACTTAGCTAAAGCTAATTAGCAGCAAGATGCCTCCCTTCTCCGTGATTGCAGTTCTGGAAACCAAAATTCACCGGTTAGAAGTAAACGTGGAAGTGAACGGACCATGAGGGAATGACACCGCTTTACACTGGACCCAAAACAATGGACAAAAGCATGCTAACATACGGCTAATTAGCATTAACAAGACTACAAAGAAACAGGAGGGCTGTGGAACATGTAATAAATCAACAAGTAGTAGTCCTCCCTGGAACTCTCTTGGTCCAAAGCCTGAGAGTAAATAATTTTCCTGGGAAATGGGAGGACCAGTAACAGGCAGGGCACAGCGCCCTGAGATTTGTGATATGACAGGCTGGCCTGCATTTTCATTCAGGCAAAGCGTCTCTTCAACTCCTGTACTTAGTAGGACACAGCCGTGGACAGCTGCGAAAGGGAGAATTAGCAACAAAATGCCTCCCCAACAACCGAGTGTGCAACTGGATAACAGAATTGCTCCACTGCTGCAGGACCCTGGACTTCCATCTGATGACCTGGATTACGTCTCACTGTCACACAGCAGGGTAAGGACTGATAGCAATTCAAAAAGTAAAAAGCTACAGTGAAAGCTAACGACTGGGCCTCAAACTCTGATTGTGGATGACTGCTGTGAGATATGTAAAAAGCATGTTCAGTGAAAACACCAAAATGCTCTGCTTTAAGCCAGGAGTAAAGCTGTTCACCTGTAAACTACTTTACTTTCTGCGCCACACATCTGCTCCCTCGGCCAAGGACACGAGACAAGACGAATCTAAACAAGAGGAAGACACAAAAAAGCGCAGCAGTGAGCCCCCACCTGAACAGAGATTTGACCATGGGAGACCACAGAGCAGAGATGAGAAATTTCAACCCCCCTCTTCACCCGTCCAACACTCCTCGAACCCCCTCACCAGCCCTGATGCCTTTGAGGATCTGTATACCCCACCCATGCCATCGCTCTCTCCACTCACCCTTTCCCCCTGCCCCATGTTGGAGTTCACTGACCAGATAAAGCAGCTGGTTAATGCTGGACCAAATTTACCGCCCCTCCTTCTCCCATCATTCACCCCTGGCGTCAAACTGCCCCAGTTTTGACACAAAAGTAAAACGCCAGGCACCTCTGGCCCCTCAAGGACGGCAGCGAACTCTGTCTCCCCAGACTGATAAGGATGCTTGTGTACAAAATGCAGCAAGCTTTAACTGATATGTGCCGGGCCCAGGCTGCACGCCTAGTGGCACTCATGACTCTTTCCAGGACAAGCCCGGGCCCTGTGTATTAAATTCTTCCTCGATTTATGTTGTGATAGGTAATAGAAAAAGAATGGTGAATCCGATAAGTAAGAAGAAGCACTTAACTGCAAATTTAGCATCCATTCCTCATCAGCCACAGCCTGTCCCAAAAAATTAGGCAGAAAATTCTTTTAACACAACAATAGCCTTACTAAACGTCAGGTCTTTGGCAGGAAAAACTATTTTAATCAATGATTTTATTATTATTATTTGTTTTTTACTGAAATCTGGTTATACCATAATAACAGTGCTGCTGTTCTTATCGAGTCAGCTCCTCCCAACTTCAGATTTATGAGTGAGAATAGATTGAATAAGAAAGGAGGTGGAGTCCCCATTTTGTTTAATGACTCATTCCAATGTACACAAATATCTAATGGAAATTTTGCGTCTTTTGAATATGTGGCTATTCAGCTGAGGTCCTCCCCTCAAGCTATATTTCTAAATATCCACAGGCCACCTAAATACTAAGTTTCAGGGGCCCGCCGTGACGTTTGTAACTCCCCTGATTTTAATTAGCTCCTCCAACAGGGAACGTGGCAGCAGAATTGCAGCCTTCAAAGTAATTTCAACAGCTTTACTTTTCCTGTGCCCCTACACAGTCCTCATATGAACATGCAGAATAATCAACATGTTCAGAAACGGGGACCCATAATTAAGACGTATGCGCTTTTGTGAATCTATTTTTATTTATTTTTTTCATGTTTTTTCTCCTGCATGATGTGCAAAGTTCACTTGGTAGCCCACTCAATAATTGCCAGGCTGTGAATTATAAGATTATTTTGTAAGCTATTAAAGCATTTTAGAGTGCTCCCTTTCACTGCTGGAGAAAATATTGAGCAGGATTTGACAGCCCCCGCTTGTCGGGCTGCACTGTGTCATTAGAGGCAATAGAAAGAGAGAGCGCTTTAGCATAAAGCCCAAACCATATTCCCTCCATCTCCTCGTAATGCCTAATGTTAGGTAGCGTACTTAGCGGGTTAAAACCAGATTAGGCTCTCAGCTTAGTGTAAGTGATCCATTACAAATTGTATGTGTGTGTGTGTGTGTGTGTGTGTGTGTGTGTGTGTGTGTGTGTGTGTGTGTGTGTGTGTGTGTGTGTATTAGATGGGGTATGAGGTAATTGATTTTGGTGGAGGCGGTATCTGAAGACAGACATAGGCACATAGAAATGAATATAAAGAAACTGATAGCGAAGTAGGGAGAGAGACCAAAGGACAGACAGGCATAAAGCCAATAGATATGAAGAAATACAGAGAGTAGTAAGATGGGAAGAAAAGCCACGAAAAGACAAAAACCAAGAGATCAATAGAGATACAGATGCAGTAGAGGGAGGAACAGGCTACAGGCTGATAGATAAAGATTCAGAGAGGTGGGGATATATTTTCTATGTTAGCCCAATCCTGACCTCACATTAGATATGCCTACATTTATGTTCTCTGAGAAAAATCTAATTGTTGCTCATTTCAACATTATTTTGTGCAATATTTTCCATCAAAGACTCCAGTGCCTACCTGATCTGCACATGCACTGGGTCATAGATACCTGCACTTATTTGCAGTGTAGCTTTGTGGTTTTGTATCATGTTTTTGTATCAAGCACCGTGAACTCGGTGCGACTTGCAATTTTGACCAATCACCACAACGTTTCTGCAAATTTGACCAATAACCGGAGTTTCCTGCGACATCAACCAATCACAGCAGTCCCACTTGCCAGACTTTGAGTCAGTATTTGACTCTGAAAGCCACTGACCAAGCGGGATTGAGAATGGGTTGACGTAACACACATACGTCGCTAGTAAGGCTTGTATCACGTGGATGCGCCGACAGTTTTGTTGTCATTACTTAGAATTCGTCATGGGGGAGACAGAAACTACGCACTATAGCTTTAAGTAAATTGTAAGTTGTTAGTTGCAGCCCTATCTGCATTTATAAAGATCTTCAAATCTGTCAAACATAGTTGTTATAAATAGTAGTTGTTTTAATATAAAAAAAATTCACCATGCCATTAAAAATGTTGTGAACTTTTTGGTAAAGAAGGTAAGGTCTGCCCAGAACTTCAGAAACTGGTTTGTGCCAACAATCTTAGTCTTAAAGGAATATAATACAATAATCTATCTTGGAAATACCTCTTTTAGGCTTGAAAGGTGTCTCTAAAAGTTTTGCTCCTGTGGAGAATGGCTGCCCTAGTTGGTGTGGATTCCCAACAGTTACAATGGCTTTTAGAGCTATATACAATACTTATGTGTTGCGCTATTGCCTCCTCATAGCTCTAAAGCTCTGTTTGAAATTTAGCCATTGTGAAGGGACATTTGGAACATATCGAACATGCACAATAATGATGAAAAAGTGGACGCTGACTCAGGAGCAGTTTGAAAGGTTTCTATTTTTTGGATACGTTTTAAAACTTTGTTGCCATACCTTTAGGTTTTGAAGTAGCTAAACCTGCTGTCTTGAAATAAAAGCCACATCGGACCAGCTTCGACTGAGTAGTCATAATTTGTGATTGAAGCACCATTTTTTAGCACCAACAATCACTCATCATTCAAATGTTTTCTGGCTGTGTTGTTCCCTCTGATAAGTGGCAGAAACACCAGCTGCCAATGTTTTAATTTGAATAATGTAACTGAGTGATTTGTGGGCCTGGAACCTAAACTCCAGCATTCAACTTCCCATTTCCTGTGGAGCCTGACTATTTATTGTGCACTCATGATTAGACATGGAACTTGGCATTACGTAATGTTGCTTTTGTTGCTGAATTGTTGTGAATGTGTGTGTGATGTAGTACTAGAGTATAAACCACAAAGAGTATCATCACCTCACACTTAAATAATCTTTTCTGTCTTGCCGTTTTTGGTGGTCGTTTGACACGTGACCACAAATTTCTCCTACTTTTGGAATAGAAGCAATTCATTATTTAATTAACATTACATTGATTGATGCGTAAAATGGTTCCAGAAGCTTGACGGGGGCTGGACTGTCATTTTGGAGGTCAATCCCAAGACAATATATACCAGTGATGACAATTTTGGGCATGCTGTAGTTTACCTTGTGCTTGATGTTCAGTCACTAGTCATATCTCAAAATGTTCACAATGACCCATACAATCATTCTATACAAATATCATACCCTTTTGAAGCTGATATACATATAACATTGTCCAGGTGTCTAATCACCATTTATGACTCTTGGATATCTGCTTCAGTCTGTATCATTTAAATAGAGACTCAGTATTTGAAGATGAAGTCTCTCTGGTTTTGGCCATCTGAACAAATGCTACATTTTAACTCTGTCTGCTGGATTTGGCTTCTTTATCTCTCATCACGAGTTATGGAAGACAAGAGCCAGAAATGATACTAAACGTATCCTCCACACTACCAGTTGTCAGGCTTTCACTTTCACTTCCAACATGTAGCATCATTAACAAAGAAATGGGATTCTTCAAAAATCATTAAAATTAAAACACGTCACTGTTTTTGGTTTCCTTTTATATTCATGTTTTACATTTAAAAAAATGACTGAAGTTTTGCATACCCTACATGATATCTCTAGTGATATATCATTCAATGTGTTTTATATAAGGAAACTAGAAATGGCCTCAGGCACCCCAACAAGATAGCTGAAAAAGTTTGAAAAAGCACGGTTTACTGTACAAGAGTTGTGCGACGTGTTTTACTTTTGATGGACTTGCATTACGGCTCGCACTGGTCTGCACTTCACTTTGTGTGCAAAGAAAGTAAGAAAAGTAAGAAATATATCAATCAAAAACAGGATAAGTCATAATCAGGATACTAGTGTGTAACGTCACATTGCTGATGATTTTGGTAAGAATCTTTTGAGACACCATCACATATCAATATACTGTATATTACAGCGGTGAAACACTATTTCGAGCCTAGCCTGCAGGACTCCAGGGTCAGAATAACAGCACGTAACTTTCTGCCGTTAGGGGTCTCTCAACCAAAACAATGGATTGTAAACAAGGACTTTTAATGACGTTGGGAAGTTGCGTGGAATTATTGGAGTTATAGTTTTTGTTAAACACCATCGCTGGTTAGAATGCATTCAAGTTTATTCACGTTACGTTTAGTAATGTTTATTCATGTCATTCTAATAAAATAAACACAATTAATTTTTTCTTGATTCGATCTGTATTGGTGGCTGACCAGTTAGCTAGTGAGCCAGCAAGCTAACATTAGCCAGCAGCTAAAACCACACAGTCACAATATATTTGTCGGGGAAGTGAGGCAGACAGACCGGGGTGTGCTAGCTGGCTAAATTAGCATTAGATTAGTCGTCTATCTATAGGCTAATGTTAACGTTACTGGTGAACTCATTCGTGGGTTAGCCCAGTGCTGCTTTTATCCGTGGTCAAAACAATCAAACTACTAATAACTTTATGAGCGTGTTGAATGATGTTGTTAGCCTCGTGAGACCGTCCTGATCTCGCAAGCTCCAGTTTTCCACTCGCAGATCAGTCTGGCATCTTGAGACAGAGAAAATTTGGAGCCGTTCGCCAAACGACCGACCAATCAGTGTCGGTTTTGAGGCGGGTTTAGGTGTGACGCAACGAGAAGCGACTGTTAAGTCTAAACAACATGGCAGCTTCCACGGGTGAGATGAGCGTAGCTATCGCGCAAGTTTTATCCGAATTAGAAAGTATTCCTTCATTGAAAGAAGAGCAAAAAACGGCACTGGAGGCTTTTCTCGGAGGAAAAGATGTTTTTGCTCTTCTCCCGACTGGTTTCGGCAAGAGTTTGATACATCATTAATCTGATTGGTTGATTTGGCCCGTCCATCACCAACATAGGTGGTGATAGACAGATGGTTTATCCAATCAGCTAACCAGTAGTTCTCCAACGGAAAGTTCCCAGATGGATATGCCGAGCAAATCCATCTGACGGAGTCAGGTTATGATGTTGTAACCCTATAATGTTATCCACCAAGCATTAGCATTAACGCTAGCTACTTGTCAACCAGCACATTGTAGTAACGTTAAGCTGGATCGATAATGATATGTGACAGTAAATAAGATCTCTGCTGTATTACTGTGTTGCAAAGTGGCATGTAATTAATCACAAAATGATGCCTTGTGGCAGAAAAAGCAGTATTACAGTTCCAAGTATTTTTTTCTGTGACATTGTATGATTTACAATTACTCTTGAATGTATCATCATCTGGCTGCCAGTGTTTTGACGGAAGTTACGAGTAACTAGCGGGTGAAAGGTTATATGACGCCACTGACAGCCATGACTAAAGGAAATGTCCCGTGTCAGAAATAAAATAACAGATTTCTCTGGGTTTGACATTTGGTGGAAACATTTGGAATAGTGTAAGTACACAACTCCAAAAAATATATAACATAGGTATGGTTGTTTTTAGACATTTTAATGCAGAAATGTTACATATTGTACCTTTAATAAATGACATTGAGTTGTGTTGTTGTCCAGGTGCATGATTGCAGGGCGGCATTGTCCGGAGGCATGGTGATATTTTCCTGCAGGTCGAAAGCTCACAGTGCAAGGCCTGCAACTGTCTGTGGTGCAATTTAATGGAGATCTCCAAAATCACTTTGATTTTGACCAGCCCAACCCTGAGCTTCGGCTAAATCGGCTAAACTTTTGTTCAGCGTACTATTCTACTGTACTATGAATCAGTAATGCATTTTATTTGATCTCCTATGGGTACTAAGATGTGATGCAATTCAAGTCTGAACACTGGTTTTGAGAGAAACTGCTCATCACAAAGCATTTTAGCTTCATCACCATGGTTACATTGGACTTAAAAGTTGTTTCTCAGTATCACATTTTTATTTATATGCTTGTTTGTTTTAGCCTTACTCGTGCCCTTTGTGGCCTTAGTACGTTAGCATGGTTCGATGTTTTAACAATTCAAATTAATTCTGTTTGTCTTCTGGCGCTTTAGGGTGCCAGAAGGTGCTGTAGTGTTTTTATATATCATAGAAAACGTCAGTACTTGCAGCATTAAAATCCTTTGAACTGGAGCTATTTGGTGGACGGATCTATTACATTTAGTGTGTTTTTCTTAAATACTCAACCTTTGCAAAACAAAACTCCAACTATCCTCTTCTTTTCACACATTTTCTCTTTTTCATGTTTTTCTCTTTATTGTCAGAATACACACACAGTGATATTTTAGCTACACATTGCAGATCAATTTATTACCACCTCATTTCACAGCCCATTAATCCGTCCGTGGCTGTTTTCATGTGAGGCTGTTTAAGGCTTTATAGGCTTCTAATGCTCTTTACATTCACTCTGTTCCTCCCTTTTATCCTAATTGCACAGTTTTTTTATGTGTGTGGTTTTATCAATGGGCCGTTTTACACATTGCTGTTTTATTTTTATTTTTAATCATTGAGCTTGTATCAATGAAGGAAAGGAAGTCTATTGGGAATTCTAACTAAGGCTTCACATAACTTAACATAAAATATCAAAGCCTTCCACAGATTTAGATGACAAACAGTAGGCAATTCTAATTTTGTTGGCAAAAAAACCCACTGAGCTCCCTGAAAAGACAGACAGCTGACGTTTTTAGTTTCAGGAAAAGGTGATTGTCTATTGGAAAGAAAAAGAGAAAAAAAAATTGGGCATGATTGGAAGAGATACTCTGATGAT
This sequence comes from Sander lucioperca, assembly GCF_008315115.2. Taxonomy (NCBI): domain Eukaryota; kingdom Metazoa; phylum Chordata; class Actinopteri; order Perciformes; family Percidae; genus Sander; species Sander lucioperca. The sequence goes on from NC_050183.1 coordinate 22,421,172, forward strand.
AAGGAGTACTATTCATTTGAAATGTGATATCACTGGCATGAAAAAGAGGCTAACATTTGTCTTAGGTATCAAAATTAATTAATTAATATTTAACTGTAGTATTCATCAGTAGTATTGTTTCTATGACATATATCAGGTGTGTGTCACAGTGGATTCCCCCTACATAGTTGCTCCCTATTGGCTTTCAAGCTAATGTGTTGTCTTTCTCTCTGTGTATCTGTCTGTCTGTCTGTCTTTATGACTGTCTGTTTGGGATTTTGGTTGTTCGTGCCCACACTTTTATCTTATTTGTTTGTCACTTTGCCACATTCGGCCTGTCATTTTTTTTCTTTGCTTTTTTTTTTTTTTTTTTACTGTCTCCATCCTGCATCCTCTCCACAAACTGCTTTCTGCCTGTTTTTGAATGTCTGCTTTAAATGTATCTTTGTGTTTGTCTCTTGCCTGCTCGTCTCTCTCCCGTCCCCGTCCATTTATGTCTGTGCATGTCTTTCTTTGTGTCTGTCCTCGTCTTTGTCTGTCTTTTCCTCGTCTTTGTCTGTCTTTTCCTCTCGTCGCTGTCTCCATAATATCCCCTCCTCCAGCCTTTGTGACTTTGCTGAACGGGGACCAGGCTCAGGATGCCATCCGCTCCCTCCATCACAGCACTGTCCGGGGACGCTTGATCAACGTCACGCTGCAGCCCACCGACTCCCTTCTCTGCCTCACCAACCTGCCCCACACCTTCACTGCCCAGCAGTTAGAGGAGCTGGTACGTGCCTATGGGAACATCGAACGCTCCTTCCTGGTGTACAGCGAGCTGACGGGCCACTCCAAAGGATATGGGTTTGTTGAATACATGAAGAAGGATTCTGCTTCACGGGCCCGTTCTGAGCTGCTGGGCCGACCACTGGTATGTTAGAGTGCTTGTTAAAACTATCCTGTTATGTTTGATTATTTGACATTGTTGCTTAGAACTGAAGGTTCGAAAGACTCCTGATTTTTTTTTTTAACCCATTTGGATAAGGACAAAAGATGCATTTTAAGCTGCATCTCATAACCCTTGAATTGCCTCCTTGAGTCCTCCACTTGCCTCCCTTCTGCGTCTTAGTCCCTCCCACCGTGTAGGCACGGGAGAGACGCGAGGAAATCATGGGAGAACAGGGGCAACGAGCAAATGTGTTTTAGAGGGATGAGACGTACTTTCCTCTGAAACGTCACATGGATTTGTCAGCTGTACTGTATGGGCGGAGTTAGCAACTCCTTCAGCTGCACGGCTTCCGGGAAGGCTGCTCTCGTGTTTCCTCAGCTATAGCTCCTCGATGATCCCTCCTCGATGATCCCTCCTCGGTCCTCGGGACAGAAGTAAGAGGTTTGAGATGGCCTTCACCGAGGAGGGACAGAACAACTTCTGGTTCAGCCGAGGATCGAGGAGTCGAGGAGCTATCAAATAAGGGTTATGAGATGCAGCCCATGTTTGCTGGGCTAAACCTAGGCTAAATTGATTTGACTTAAATTGGCTCTCCTTGACTGCAGTTAAATTTAGGTTTCAGTTTTACTTGATTTGATGAAATCCTACCTAACATTTTATTTAAAATTCCTGATTGTAACAAAGGTTTTGTTTATACTGGATTGGACTACTGGCCAACACAATGCAAGCTAAATATTTATATAGTTTTATTTCATTTAGCTCCAAACAAAGCTGTGACCAACTGAGAGCAGAAAAAAAGAGTGATACATTTGAGTCTCTCGACACATCTTCACATTGAGTTGTTTATTTCCATAAAAATTGGCTATAACTTATGATCATCATTTTTGGTTTGTAGAAACTGGCCATACATACAGGTAATCAGTAAAAATAGTTAGAGTTGGATTTAAATTTTTCACCTGAGTATGAAATATGAAATTGCAGTTTAAAACAAATTATCTGTCTGTCTTACAAATCTAATTCTGTACTCTAATTGTGCAGGACGATCGCTCATTGATGGTGCAGTGGATGGACGTCAACCAGCTGAGCCAAGAGGAGAACCTGCACTCCAAGTGTCTGTGTATAAACCGGCTGCCGCTGGACCTCTGTGACTCTGAAGAACTGACCCAGCTCTTCTCGGAAACCTACAAACCTGTCTTCTGCCAGGTGAGTGTGTGTATTTTTCTGTGTGTGTGTGTGTGTCTGTGTGTGTGTCTTTGCATTACAAGTATTTTCTATAAAAAGTTATCAATTCTTTCCATTTCATAGCATGTTGAAAGCGGAGACATCCAAATACGACAGGCAATTTAGCAAAAATAACAACAGGCTAAAAAATATGTGATGGAGCCTTTTAGTTTTCACACCTCGTATGAGCAAGATCACATCTGCAAAATGATGTATCCAAGAGGTTACGGCTCATTAAACATGTCTGTTGAGATATATGTTCCCAAATTCTGTTTTCCATTTCCTCAGAGCCTCATAGTGTAGCAGAAGCTCTAAAAGAAAATGTTATTCATTGATAATGTCACACAAACTCCACTGAAGGATCTTCATGATATGTACGTTTAAAATGGTTCCCTCCTTCCACACCCCCGCCTTTATCCACGAACACCAACAGGTGAGAGGTGCTGGTATAAAATTCTGGGGTCAGCGTCCCTATTGGCCAATCTCATAGTATCACCAAGCAACAGTTTCCATGGTGAGGTGTGGCTGCTGTGACACCAGCCCCACCCTTCAACTCCCTCTCTCCCCACTCTGTTCTGCTCCAGTTCAGCTGTGTTACTGTATATACCACCCGGCCCCATTACATCCACAGCACCCCCACATTCCCATTTAGACATCACTCAATGGTTATCTGTCATCTGCTGCATTTCCAGTTTTAGATCCACCCCCATGCCCCCCCTCCCACATATAAATCAATACACCTGCATCATCCTGGTCCCATGATGCTTTGTGGGTGTTCAACTCATGTTGCTTCACTGTTGCAGAGCCAGCAGGCTTTGACCTATGGTTCAGCGTTTTGTGTGTGTGTGTGTGTGTGTGTGTGTGTGTGTGTGTGTGTGTGTGTGTGTGTGTGTGTGTGTGTGTTACTGCAGTTCAGCATGTATGCACTAGAAATGCTTCTGACGCCCTGTACACCAATGAACACAATGCAGAAACAACATAAACATTCAAACGAGTAGTCACAGTATTATTTCACTAACCGTGCTGCAAAGCTATTAACCATAAATGCTGCTTTGCATTTATTTGATGCACAGTTTTTTCAAGTTTGTCAGCTACTGGGGATACCTTTGAGTTCAATACAAGAAAACACAAACGTTGTGTGAAAAGCGTCACTCCCAGTTCACCGGCACTGTTTTAAGGGGCATACCCAGCTATGATTAGTGCAGCCTGTTTGGTTCATTTTCTACCGTTAAGATTGATATATTTGGGCATCCCAGAAGTTCAGTTCAGACCTTTATTGTCCCTTGAGGGATACATTGCAGTACACAAACACAGCATACAAGAGGACATGGGACATTATTTACAACAGTTACAGTAAACAACCAAATGAAAAAGATGTATCTGTTCGTTAAAATTATCAAAACATTGGAATGGAAGCGGTGATAAAAGTGAGGTTGAGCAGTGCAGTGAAGGTTCAGTGCAAATGTATTGCGCTTTGAACAATGGAAAATTTAAACGTATTGCTTTTTTACCCTGGGGAACCTGTAACTCTGCCGTGAAGGGAGAAAAACATATTCCTCCAAGAGTGGGTGGTCAGAGCTGGATAAGATCGACCATGCCTTCTACAAAACATCTGTCTGTCACAGAGGTGTTGAAGATGCTGACCATATAATTGCAACATCCCTGGTTTGATGACATGCAGCCCTTCATATATGTTTGCTTCTTTGTTCGCTGCATATTAATTTGTGTTATACCATTACCTTATGTCTTACTGTTGTCAACTGTAGTCTGTGTTACATAAACCTTCTTCCTCCTCTGTGTACATAGGTAGAACTCAGCCCTTGTGTTACTTTTTCTCTGTGCAAAGTGCTCTTAACCTGTGGCCCTGAACGCTATAATTTTGCTACCCACGAAAGAGCCCTCCAGGCAGCACTTTAGCTTAAGTCATCCTGGAGAGAGGAGAGGGTAAAGAATGTCAACCATATTAGAGGGAAGGACAGCAGGATGGAGACAGTAAGGAGGGCTGGGAAGGAGGAAGGATGGTGCTGATAATGCCAGACCTATTAGAAAGGATGGAGTGAGGGAGGAGAGGGCTGACAGTGTCAGGCTTAATAGAGGGACGGAGGGAGACGGAGGGAGGTGGACAGCTGAAGTGAAATGGCGAAGAGACTTACTGTCAGTCACAGTAAGAAGATTGTTGGCATATTTGTAAATGTAATAATGATGGCCTACTAGGAGACAAATAAGAACAAATTTGGTCGGTAATAAACTAATATCTGTAAAAGGATGGAGATGTAGATGGCTTCACAGAGTTAGGGAGGGTGGATGGGTTTAACAGAAATGGACTAGGGATGGAGACAGGTTTATGAAAACAATACTATCCACTCTCTACAGGCAACAGGGCAAATTAATGGCAGACTGAGCTGAGACAGTTACTCTTGTCTTGCTCCATAAGGTTGTCATGTGTTGGTAAAATGACATACAGCACATTTACAGTAGATGACACCCCTCTTTTATTTGTTTTTTTATTGTCCTGTATGTTCCTTAGCAACAGCTGGAACCATTTGCCACAGTTAGGGCAGCAGGTCACCTACTGCTCAGACGAGCGCTTTCCAACTATACACATTATATCTGGCCATGTTACATGATAACGTATAGACAATGATGCACCAAACATTTAAAATGACACCATTTGATATTATGGTGCAGCCATTACAAGAAAAGAACAGGGTCTCTGTTTTAAAGGTGCCACATAATGTACTGTACTGTAGGTGTTATTTAGATGCCCATGTAATGCAAGGGGGGAAGTGGTAGTCGTGCTGAAATGTTTATACTACTCTCACTTACTCAACTGAGGACAGTATGCAGTTCCTACTATGCTATCTTGAGTTAATCTGAGCTTTTACACTTGCTGTTATTAACAGCTGGTGCTGTGAAGCACTTCAAAATCGCTCCAGGATATGCTTGTTTGGAAAAAATACAAAAGAATACAGGAAGAAAGGTAGCACAACAGCCACCATGGCAATAATATCCAGTTACTGGCGACATGTTTTAATTTACAAGCACGGCCAAAAAGCATCATAGCCGCTTAGAAACAAGGATGTTGACTAAATCAAAAACAGTGTTTTTCTCAGCACCAAGAGAAACAAAGTGACATTTACAAGAATGTGGGATGAATCTGAGATAATTCTGGATACATGCAAGTATAGGACTATGAAAAAAAAACAGATCATAAAATAGGGGTGGGTGGATATAAAGATTGATTAAAAATAGATAAACCTCAACAAATCAGCACCTTTCTACGATGAACTACATAGAATGTAAGGGGGAAAACATTCAGTAGCAACACAAAAAGCTAATTTTGAATACAAAAACAAATATCTTCCTCGCGACCATTGGTACTCATGCACAAGCTAATTTCCAAGTACAATCTTAAGATGGTTGACACATTTTTTTGCTCCTCTTTGGTGGAACTTTCAGCGTTTTCAAAAGTTTTATTCAAAGAAAGAATAAATCTGAGATCAGTTTCATGTTTAACTCCATCTTTTGCTGCACACAAAGATAATGAAAAACCTCCACAAACACTTGTTTGTTGAATTAAAACTTAGTTTTAGTATAATTGTTTCATGTGAGATCACCTTAAGAAATCATCTTAAGACTAATGATTTCTTGATTATTATCTGGGGCCTTCCACTTCTAAATGATCTGTTTTTAATAATAGTCACACACCACTCAGTCTCTCTCACTTTAATGTACACACACATCCTCAGCCTGACTCCTTCAGCTCTCCCCATAAAGATCTTTACAGTTGATCTGTGACACTGTCATGTACCTGTCTTCACAGACAGCTGTGACAGGGCTGTCATGACCTCATCACTCGGTTCAGACAGCTGATGTCGCCATTTATACTCATGTCAGACACGCACACATACACACACAACACACACACACACACACACACACACACACACACACACACACACACACACACAAGTTTTAGTCCTGCCGGTGCCTCAGTCAGCATCTCTTGGCTGAAGACCACGACTTGAGGTCAAGAGCTGTCAGACACACCGATAACTAGCTTAGCATCTTTGGTTTCTGCACTTTTACACACACACACACACACACACACACACACACACACACACACACACACACATACTTATGGTATATATTGTTTTTGGGAAAAGATAAGAAGTTTACATTGTTTTACTAAAGCATCAATACCTGCAAACCTGCACATGGTACCTTTAGTCTTTGATCAAACATCCTTCTGGCCTTTGTGACTTTGGTAAAACGTCCTTACTTGTATTTTAGATTTCTGCTATTGAACCAATTATACTTGCTGATGTTTAGACTGAAGTAACTTTTAATGTCAACCAAGGAACATATGTTAATATTGTGTCTTTTTATGCAAAAATACATTAAGTTGACCCAGACAAATCAATTTACAGATGAAGGTAAGTTGCACTCTAGGCTACATCTAAATGTAAGACCTACAGCAGTAGCAAAAATGCATTAATTTGTATTTTTTTGAGGATACACATGAACACAAAGAAAGAAATAAGACTTGCATACTGTACAAACACGCCTACTTGAAATTTACATAATTGTTTGTGCAGATCTAAATAATGATTGACTATTTTATATAGTGTGAGTGCAACTGGAGAACATTTTAGTAGAGAGAGGTTCACTCAGTCTTCACATCATTACTAACACATGCACACAACACACATAGTTGATGGTAGCTTGAATACCATTTGCACACAAACCAATATGAATCCAATTTGATATATAATGTATGTTTTGCACTTTCCACTCTGGTCCTTTTTGTTGTGTGTGCGCACACAAAAATAATGATTAGCAAGTTTTTATTTGTCTTCCCTCCTGTCTTTTCGGGCTCATATCCTCTCACTGTCTTCACTTGTCAGTCACTTAATCAATCACTGATGTTTTTCTCCTTCACTCCTCTTTCCTCCTCCTCTTGTTCTCGCTATGTTCTCCTAACTCCCACTCTGTCTCTTTCTTCCATCCATCCATCCATCTCTCAAGTGGTAGAGTGGTTCATTTCCATGCAGTTTGCTTAATGTATGCTGGTAATAATAGCCTATCGACCTACTCCTCCACACATACATCCATTTTCCTCCCTCGTTCCCTCCATCCATCCATCCATCCTCTGTTCAGACCAGAGGGAACAGCAGACGAATGAGAGGAGGGAGGGAGGGAGGGAGGAAGGGAGGGAGTGAGTGGAGGGCCACTTGATTGAGCACTGATGGTAACAGGCATCAGCGCTCAGGCTGAGAAAGTACAAATACATTTGTCTACCACTGATTCGTAATCTCTCCATTTTTTTTACAATGAAAATGTGATATTATTGTCTTGCATAGAAGTGTGATTATATGATAGTTTTTGATGTTTAATTGCAATCACAAATCCTCTGAAATTTGGTGCTTGAATGGGCCTTCTTGTATGTAATGTATAGCTGATTATTATTAAGGCAAAGATTCAGCGGTATTAAGCTTCTAATTCTACCATATAAATGGACTATCTTATTTGTATGTGTTGCTATAACCCATAACATTTTGCGACATTTTGTAGTTGAGAAATAAACTTGTCAGTGCTTCTTTTTTGGTGGGCAAACATGTATTAGAGACATCAAACATTTCTTTGGTGTTTCTGTTCTAACATTTGTTGTTATGACCACCATGATCAACGATACTGAAGTATGTGCAACAATCTATTACTGGCGGATGTATCAACCCGTCTAGCTCTACTCTGAATGCTCAGTGTGTCCTAGACCTATAGAATCTACAATTACTTACTTCAAATGCAATTTGCAAAAAACACATGAATATGATGTGGATAAATGAAAAAAGCTCAGGTACACTTGATCTGTGCACCAGATACTTAAACAATCTGAAACAGTGGACACATCCTAAATAAATCAAGTACTCCTTGTGTATTTTTTCACTATTTTAATAGAATTCAGCCACCTACACAGCAGTAGGTCAAGTGGTGTTTTTTTTAACCATAAGCCATTAGCTTTTAGCCACTGTCATTATCCAATAATATCCATTAGCTTTAAGTTATTAGCCTGCCTGCATTATTTAGCTGCTCCTTACACACTAGAAATGACTGAACCTTCTTGACAGAAAAGTCCGTCTTCGGAAGTAATGTTACTGGTCAGCAGTATTTTTATTGACCAGCAACCATACAGAAAATGTGATAACATTACCTTTCCATCTTGTTCACTGGATGTGGCCATTACATTGGTAGCAAGATTTTATTTGGATTAGATCAGTCCACATTTTGGATGTTTTTACACACATACAGAAAAGTGTGTGTGGACTGTTGCTTGCAATGCAGGAAGAGCAAGAAGACAATGTATCTCTTACATCATGTCATTTTTATTTATCTTTTTTGACAAAAGGAGCTGAGACAGGCTCTTTTATCTCCCCCACAACACAGTTATCTTTCAGTTACTGTCTGACACAGATACACACACACACATGCACACACACACAAAAACACACATACTGTACTTGAAAGTGGAAGTGTGTACATTTGCACCTTTGATCCCCTCTGTAAGTTCTTGTTGTGGTGTGTTTGTGTGAGTTTGATAGATAGATGGACTTTTTTGATCCCAAACTGGGAAATTTCTGATGAATACATTTGTTAGCCTAACAATATGACTGAATTAACATTGGACTTGTGCTGGCTTTGCTGTCTCACGCTGACTATATCACCATGGTAACTTTGGCTGAATACTGTCGATAGCCTGCTCTGGAGGATATTGTGTTTTGGCCATTGAATCCAAATATATAAAATATCCCATAATCCCATAATATATAATATTTATGGATAAATGGTATTACGATTTCTAGATGGGGCCATGAACTTGATGCAGAAATGAAAAGAGAGTTTGCATGGACCTCCTTTGCTTATCCTGATGATTTATTAAACGATAGAATAAATGAAAGTAATGTTTCCAGGCTTTTTGCCCTCTCTGGTGAGAGAAAAAAAGAGTGCTTCTATTAAGCAGCATGCAGCTTATATTTGATGATTAGAATTATCAGTGAGCACATTGCCTCTTGCATATTGAAGAGAGAACCTAGTGAACTCGTAGATAACGGGTGACATCTGAAAGGTGTTAAAGGGCAGTAGATGTTATGTTTCGGGTGTCAGTTACTGTAATCAGACATAAGGTATTGTATGATAGTTGAATTTTAATAAAAGAACATATATAGTTACACATATAATAATTCATGTTGTGTTTGGGCACAATTCTTGTTTCTTCACTGCTGGCAGCAACAAATAGAACCATTCATAAGCATTGCTGTATCCATCCACAGTGGTTACAGGTTTCATTTTGCCCACTTGATCCTGAACAGGAATATCTCAGTGAGGCACTTCAGATCATCCATCCATCAATAATCTGTTGCTGCTTATCCTGTTCAGGGTTGCAGGGGGCAGTTTATCACATGACTGACACACAAACACATCCATCCATCCCCCCTGGATCACTTAAGTGAGAATTATACTGGACGCATCCAAGGTGGCGCGCGCCATCGTGACGTCAAAATGATGTCATATCCTGCCGGCGCGTCCGATTTATGGCGCGCGCACGGCTCTTTTTTTTCAGCGGCGCGCAACAAAGCGGAAACGGGAGGCCTGAATGAGTTCGCCGACAACCGGATGCCAGGACTCTCACAGTGACTGCAAGTCTCTCTTGTAAACTTACTAGGTCAAGATGAGTTCTTTTATGGAGAATGAAAGGCTTGATCCGACGAAGTAGGTCATCCAATCAAATCGAAGCATTGACGGCAATGCTGCTGCCAGTTCTGCCATTGTTTACTTTTTTCTTCTTCTTCTAGTCCGTAGAAAGAGCAGCGTCCGTAGCCTTTGCTCATTAGCGCCACCGCTGTTCAGGAGAAGACCGCAACTAGTGTCGCGAGCACCAGCGCGGGTATAAATAGTCACGGCGATCCCATGACGTCACATTTGTACGCGCCAGCTGGGCTGCGTCCAGTATAATTCTCGCTTTAACCTACATGTTCTTGGATTGGGGGGGGTAACCAAAACCCAATCAGACATGAGATAAAACATGATTATTCAGTGCTAATAACAAGAGGGACAGTAGTTGTTTTGCAAAAGGCTAAAGAGGGGAAATATTTTGTATCAAACTGCAGATCTCGCGAAAGTAAAGAAAATGAAACCGTGGAGGTTTAATTAAAGTTTAATTGGAGCAAAATGACCACAATACATTATGTGCACACAGTATGTGACAGGTTGAGTCAGTACCAATTATTCCACTGTGAGATATAACTGAGATTTCTGACTTTGAAAACTCACTTGCCAGCCCTCATTTAATGCTATTTTGTTATTTTTTTTTATCTTCCAGCTTGCTCAGGATGAGGGCAGCCCAGTGCGAGGCTTCGGTGTGGTGGAGTATGAGAACTCTGAGCAGGCGGAGGCTGTGCTGATAGAGATGGACCGAACACTGGTGGGAGGACAGGAGGTCCGTCTGTCACTCTGTACCCCCGGCACCTCAGGGAGAAGCACCCTGGCTGCACTCATTGCCGCCCAGGGTATGGTGAGTATAATGCACAAAATATTTCTTTTGATTTTGGAAAACAGTGATTTTCGCCATTGAAACATTTCCTCAAATCTGGAAGCCTATACACTGTATCACCACAACATTGGACAACAGGCTTATATGTGAACACACAAACAGTGCCAGCGCCAACTGGTTATTGGACATCCAGCGATCAGATATACATATATCTGATAAACATATACACATACATATACCCTCTGGCTGAAGTAGTCTATAGACTGATTGCGTTTCTCCACTGTCTCTTGCTGCTTAAAATAAACCAAACTCATGACACAGTAAGACACTCATACAAACACACACACACACACACACACACACACACACACACACACACACACACACACACACACATCTTACGTTGCTGAGGCGTTTGTCTTTGATGTGAAGAAGCTGTTGCTGTGCGAGCTGCATATGCAAGAGGTTCTGGAGGACTAGTCCATTACCAATGGATGGATGGATGGATGGATGGATGCTTCTGCAATGAATGAACCAATCGTATGAGTACTAATACGTTTGGGTGTGTTTGTGAGGGAGTGAGAGAGGCAGGCAATACTTGCCCCAAATATTAGATACATGTGGGTTTTTAATTGAAATTGCATTGCAACGTGGGGTTGCCTTAGACTTAAATGTCTTGATTCATTCACACACTTCCGTCTGTCTCTCTTCCTCTCTGTGACTCATAGTCTCTGTAGAGAGAATAGTGGTTGTTGCTTGAGAGGGAACTGACTCAATATACAGTATCTTCACCAGCTGATTGGAGTGTTGATGATAGTTGTTAATCCACCAATCAACTGGTAAATGCTAGTTCTCTTGGTATATGGTAAAGTGAAATGAGAAAAACCGGTAGACTGTATTTTTCATCTAATATTTTTATAGATATATTTCTTGTTTCTTCGTTATTGTGATAGCAGTGTCTTGTAATCGGTGTGTTCACTGTGAGCCATTACACTAAACACATACATTAGAATGTACTGTAGATTTACTAGGTTTCCTTATTATTGTATAATACTCCAAAGTTAATAATGGCACTCATTCACAATGTCAGTGGTAATTTAGCTGTGTTATACACAATTAACAGCCTATAGGCACCATTTACAACATTTTGCTCCTGTCACGTTGAAAGCCACAATTATTTTTTCACATGAACTGCAGGTTTATGGTTCATTATGAGTAACCCATAGGCTATGGAAAACCATAACAGCTAAGGGCAGCTTAGGACAGCTAAATTGTAGCTAAGGGCTACAATTAAAAGTCAGAGTTTGTAGCTTTCAAAGACCTAAACTGCAACACTGTTAGGCCAATTTTGAAACAATGTCCTGTACCAACACATCCATTAGTAGGGGTGAGATAATAATTAATTCATAAATTTCGTACATATATACTGACTGCTGTATTCTCTATGATTTTATTCCTGGCTGTTGCAGAGCAAGAATTATCAGATTGCAGGTAAAAGAGGTTGTGGCCTTGAGATGAATGGGTTAAAAATAACAGAGCAGAAAAGCAGAGCAGTAACAGTCACAGAGTCGGAATTGCAACAAAGAGGATGAAAAGACATTGAGAGAGAATGTGTCTCTGAATAACTTAGCTGAGGAAGATAAACAGACATGAGGAGGAAGGAGGACATAAACTCAGTGAAAGAAAAGGGCGGATTGGTTGAGAAGGAAAAGGGAAGGATGAGGTAGAGAGACAGAAGACGGTTGAGCCTGTGAGGACTACAAGGTTACATTAGTACCCAGAGGCTTTTTTTTTAAAGATTATTGCAGTGAATGTGAGCAGCAGAAACATCAGACCTTCAGAAAGAGATCAAGACCTACTCCTGGCTACAGTTCTCCTCTGAGGCGATTCTCTCATTTCTCCCGTTAGTGAATGTGAGTGTGAACACTGAGGACCAGATGGCCACCTCCTCCCTCCTCCTTTTTTCTGCCTGCATCCCTCTCCTTACGCGACACTTCTCGCCTCCCCTTCTTCGCGGCTCCCTTACCTCCCTGGAGTGTGTGTGGGTGTGTGGCTGGATTTTCTGCCAGTAGCTAAACAGACTGATGCATGCTGACATTTTCTCCAGCAGAAAGAAAAGAAATGAGAGAGCTGTCCTCCTCCTCCCGTCGTCCTCCCTTAAAAGAAGCTGTCAGCTTCGACTGGCCTTGTTCAACACCGGCACACACACACACACACACACACACACACACACATACACACACACACACACACACACACACACACACACACACACACACACACACACACACACACACAGAGTTTTCCCTGCTATAACACACAAATACACATACTGTACTGTATGTGTGCACCAGACTCTTCCTCTCTTGCTGACAGGCTGGAGTCAGACCTGCTCCATCCCCGTCACTAATGCTCTCTCTTCAGGATGTGACAGGGAGGAAACAAGGTTGACTTGAGCTGAAGTCATGCTGTAGCTCAGGGGCAGACGAAGAGGAAATATCACCATTCTGTTAATGTTGTTTTAAATAGCCGTGTCTTCGGGCCAGACAGTGAGCACTGCCACCGCACTGTCAGTGCTGAGGAGAATCTACAAGGGCTGATCCATTTGATTTGACACAGGCTAATTCAATAGGATTTCATTTGAGTCTGTTGAATTAAATTTCGCAGCGTAATGAATGATTAAATTATTTGAGGATGTGCTTTACAGTATGTTTTTCGATTAAATGCAAGACAGCAAAGATCTGTTTAGTTTCAGGAGATTTTTCTCATGTCAAAATAAATATAAGCTTTAAACACACGTGTGCTAAGTAGAGAATTACATACAACTTGCAGCTACAACAACATTGTGAGACACATAAAATACAAAACACAAAGTAACTGAAGTATGGGCAACACAAAACAAGCAGGCTGAAACAAATCAGTGAGAAGTGCTAAATAGACACATCAAATGTGGAGCTGCAAGCTAGTGACTCTAGTAGCAGTGGCACAGACACCTTTTTCCTCCCTGTTTACAATCCAGTGACATTTCTAAACACCTTAACCCCCTGGTAGATGAATGGTTTATATCTGGTTAAGACGCAAACCATATACCGGCTCCAATTCCATCAGGGGACCTTTGTTAGATGTCATACCCCTCTCTTTACTCCTTTCCCTCATTGGCTGTCTTTATACAACAGCTGTGTAATAAAGCTGAAAAATGCCAAAAGAATCATCTTTTAAAAATGTGAATTAAAAACTGTAACTTTGCATTAAAAAATAATCTCTGTGATCAATTTCAAACGACATATTTGAGTTAGAAGAGGAAGAGACTTCCAAGCTATATGAGCTACATTACTTTTGTAAGAGTGCAAACTGGTCCAATGCTAAAATTAGAGAGCTGCTCTCCCTCCCGTCTGTATCACCTTTCAAATGTGGAGTCTGTAACATTTCTTGGTTCATTTATCTTATATAATTTGGTTTTCACACATAGATCATTGAAGTATTTTAAGGTCCTGAAACTCAATTTTCTGTATGAGCTTCCATAAACAGTGTGTGTGTCGCATATTTCTCTGCACCAATCAGGATTCAGCAATATTTGAATTAAAATCTGATGGCAGTTATTGGGTTGTTTACTCATGTTGCCAGGCCATTGTCAATCAAACCTGATCAAACCACACCAACACAGTCCTGAAGAAGTTTAGCTGAGTTTTTTAGTGTTAGAAGCCTAAAAAAATAGTTGTTATTGTATTGTTTTTTCTCAACTTAATGATGCTTTGATTGTTGAGAATTTGGCAACAAATAAAAATATTAGTAGAAATGCAATTTGAAACCATGGTTATACCTTTGGTATAAGGTGTTCAAAATCTGATTTGCTTTTCTCCTGGGATTGGTTTGCTCACTGTACACTAAAATATGTAAGATTGTCTTGTTTGTGCCATTTCTCTGTGTGATTTCTTTTTATTCTCACCTCAGCAAGATTGCAACAGATTGCCATAACTTTTACAGAAAAATGTGTCAAGGTTTTTTGCAAACATGTCAACATATACATTTGGCAGATAAGTTACGAATTAGTGTCTGAAATGTCTGAAAGGTGGCCTTTTTTAATTTAAGTTACTTAAGCTTTTCCCTCCCAATTCTTCTACTGCCTTGTTTTTTTTACATCTCTTCTCCCCGCCTCTGTCCTCCTCTGCCCCTTTAGTGTTTCTCAAACCCCTCTGTCCCTTTCTCATTTTTTCCCTTTTTTTTCTTTGTCTCCTAGTTCGAATCCCTTCTGCTGACATTGCAGACATATGCCGCTGATGTAAACTAGTGTAATGATTACTACAGCCATCAGGGACTCATAATGACAAGATCAAAACACATACTGTACACCACACACACACACACACACACACACACACACACACACACACACACACACACACACAGGCACAGTCTCACTCTTCCTTCTCTCTCTGTGTGTGCGTGTGCGTGTGTTCTTTAGATTCTGAGTAATAGGAAAGGTCTGCTACCAGAACCCAACCTCGCCCAGCTGTTAACCAGTGTGACCAACCCTACTGCCCTGCAGATCCTCATGAGACCGTACCACACTGGGAAAAGAGGAGGTATGTGCTGCTGCATGGATCAGCATTTCATTTCCAGAAGTTATGATATACAGACATTATTTTAATAAAGTCTGAATTTGTAATATACCCGATACTTTTTTCATCATGATTTCTTTTAGCCCACTGAATTATACATAGTGACCTTCATCAGCATATGTCATGTAATGTACAACACCTTGGGCTATTAGTGTGCAATGACATTGCGCTAGATTTCTCTGACATACTTTTTAAGAGCTGAATAGATTGGAGTGCACTAGAGAGGAGAGTTGATAGAGATCCACTGGCACAACAGGAGATGTAACACATCCCTTTGAAGTTAAAGGTCTGGTCTGAGGAGCAGATTACCACACATGCCATGAAATGACATGTGTGATTGTAAGAAGATATTAATGAAGGGTCCAGGCAAGATAGGGGTAGAAAACATAACATGACTGTACTGTAACATAACATCTGCTGAGGAAGTCTGTTTGATGTGGTCAAAAGCTCAGAGAACAAGCTAGTAAATGGACCTTGATGTTAAGACACAGATTCTGAATTTACAACTCTTACAACCAGTAAAATCTAGAGCTTTTTTGTTATTGTGCAAACATTGAGTTTGCAACTAGTGCAGTTCCCTTGTCAATGTCCAACTAAAAAACCTTAAACTTAAAAATAGTTTATCAAATTTGCATGCACATTTAGAACAATCTTTGAGATTGTAAAGCAAATCAGCATCCTGAACTTGTTTCTTTGAGTAGTCTTTTGCTCCTGAGGGGTCTTGGATAATCATCACAGATCCACTTTAAGAGTCTGTTAGGCCCTCCTATATACTGTTATCACCTCGTCGACGGCTTCATTATTTGATGAATGGCTAATCAGGTATTAAAATGTAATCATGTGACATTAGTGGAACAAATGAGAACAGGAAGGGGAGATGATGAGGGAGGTGGGGGAAGCTCTCTTAAAGAAGAGCACGCACAATTAAAGTCTAAAATTAGGACCCTGATTAAATGTTAAACTTCTCTACCTAGTCAGGAGGAAGGTACCATTAGCATTGACACTTACATTTATTATGAGGAGGCCTTATGATTCAGAGAAAGACGACACACGCTCACAAAAGCCAAAGAAAGTGTGTGTGTACTGTATGTGCGTAGTTGAAGCGTGGCAATGGCCTGAAGGTGAGAAAAGCCTTGCTTGAAAATGTGCTAACGTGTTAATGTTGGCAAACCCTGATAAATTTTGTTTTTTCCATTAAATATATTTTCTGTAGTTTTTTCACTCTAGCTTAAAAGCAACAAGCCTTACTAGTATATAGCCAAACTGTTATAATCAATGAAGTCAATGCAAAACTTGCTTCTTGTTGTTGCTATGGTGATTATGTGTCCGCTGATGGAAGAAAATACAATGTAACTGCAAATTTTCAACATTGGATCAATTCAAATTATTCAGCATTACAACGAAGCCACACCGGGTGTTGAAACTGTTGTAATAAGCCACAATTTTGCGGTGCTTCTTCTTCCTCAAGACTTGATCAGTATTAACAGCAGAAGGAAACTATTGTATGTTCATTACTTGATTCTTTTTGTAAGAAAAGACAATTATTGGTGCACAAACATGCACAGCTGTAACCATTTCATTAGATTCCTCAGCAGGCAGGTTGTCTTTATCACAGCTATGCAGCGAGCTTAACACACTAGTAATACAATTACAGTGAGAAGCACTGATTGATGAATGTATTGTCTGTGTTTTTAGGGAAGTACGGACGTCACAACAGCCTGCCATTCCTCAGACCTCCTCTCACCACAGCTCTGCTCACTTTGGGAAAAGCACACCAGGTCACAATAACATCAACACCTGTGTGGGATTTATATACTTGTGTGTGTGTGTGTGTGTTTGTAACCATAATGTCTACTTTCCTTTACCTTGCAGAATGCTATGCTGGGTAATGGACTAGTCCTCCAGAACCTCTTGCATATGCAGCTCGCACAGCAACAGCTTCTTCACATCAAAGACAAACGCCTCAGCAACGTAAGACGTGTGTGTGTGTGCGTGGGTTAAACATAGTTGTCGGCATAGTGCATATGTGCTCTTACATTTTCATCTTCAGCACTTAATACATAATGAAACTAATCTACCCCCAAAAATCACGCAACCTAATTGCTTCCCTTCTGTTTAAAAGGAAGATCTTGTGGTGTTAAAGTGTCCCTCCATATTTTGATTTGCACATTTTAAAATGTCTTTGGTGTTTTCTTTAATTGCTTAAGTGAACGTTAAAAGTCACAGTGACATATGATGAGAAATTAAAAATCCAATTATTTTTGACCCTTCATCACCCCCCATTTTTTAAAACTCTACATCATGGCTTTTTCTTTCCCACTGTTTTTCTTAATAATAAAAAATTATAATTTCCTCTGGCTTTCCAAATAATATATTCAATTGTAAGTGCAGAGGAGAATGTAAAAAAGGAGAAATGATAATACATTCTGTATGCATTTAACATACAGTTGGTGCTTTTCTTCTGCAGTGTAATTTACACTGCATGTTTGATACTCAGTTATCCTTATCTCTCCCTCATCGTCTCTCTTATCTCTGTTCTCTTCTTCACCATCTCCCTTTCTTTCTTTTGATAACTTTTTCACTCCACTTTTTTCTCCTTCATTCTTTACATAATCTCTATATTACTTTTCTCCTCTCTCCTCCACAGGTCTCCAGTCTGCTCGGGGACCCGTCCAGGCTGCTGATGCAGAAAGCTTTGTCTCTACGGCCTCCAGGCCTTGTGTCGCTGGGGAAAGGCCTCCTGGGAGACTCCCCTACAGGTGAGCAGCACCCAGTAAGCCCTCGTCAAATGACTTGGTGTCATTACTGCAAACTAATAAGACAATAATGAGACCTGCAGTACGTCCCTCACCAGTGTTTTTGTTAACCACCTGTTTCAAGCAGTAAAGAGAGTACATATGCCTCAGTATCCCACAGAGTATTTGTATTTTCTCAGGTATCACTCTCTCATTAAAATGACCACTTCTTACTGAAAGTGTAATTTTTCAATTTGATGTGTAGCAAGCTGAGTATTTTTGAACAATAAAAGGATGTAAACACAGAAGAAGAGGGTGATATACATGTAAACGGATATGTAAACAACCTTCAATCATACTATGTTAATGCTGGGTGTTGGGGTTGCCCCTCGCAGATTCCTCGGCAGATTCCTGAATGCCTCACAGTTGTACATTATTGTGTACAATTCAAATCTCAAGCTGAGAAAAGCTGTGTTGTTTTAAATGGAAATTACATATCACAGACACAAGCATATATCACAGTGGAGGTCTCTCAAAAAATCTGCAAAGACAACAAAATGACAATGATGATGTTTGTGTGCGTGTGTGTGTGTGTGTGGGGGGGTCTGTTTGGCTTTTATCAGCGCATGTGTCTGCTGGGATTCTTAGCTAAAGACTTTTTAGAGCTCATTCTGTTATTGTGCTGTGGGGGACATTTGTCACAGCAATATTGGATTTATAATAAGTGTGTGTGTGTGTGTGTGTGTGTTCACTTTTAGTGTGTGAGACGATATTTAAATTATATGTGCTTGTGTGTACATATTTGTGTTTATTAAACCCTGGAGTGAGTGAAATATTGGGAGTGCGGAGAAAAGTGCTGGGCTGTAAATAAACATGATAAGTGATGATGTGCGAGCAGGAAACCCATTCTCAGATATTACAACTGGCTCTGCAGAGACGGTCGGGCTGAGCTCTCAGTTTCCAGCCTACCTGAGTGATTTGTCTGTCCAGAGGAGACAGAGGCGCTGATGGTTGTTAGTAAAAAACATTTCAGAGGTTTATCTGGCATCTCTCCTCTCCTTGCCTTCATTTCCCTTTACATAATTTATTTTACATTGTTGCTCTGTGCTGTATTTTTATGTCTTTCCTATCTTTTACTTTCCTTAACTTTATTTTGTTTCTTCTTCTTTCCTTTTTTGTACCTTTTTGCCTCCTTTTATTTTATTTCTTCACCTTTCCTTTCTGTTGTTTTCTATTTTTTCCTTTCCTTTGTCATTTCTTTCTCTTTCCTTTTCTTAACTTTCACTTTGTTTCTTCTTGTTTCCTTTCCTATTCTTACCTGTCTTCTCCTTTCCTTCTCTGTCCTTCTTTTCCTGTCACAGAGCTGGGCCAGGAGTCAATGCCATCCCACAATGCCACAGTAGTGGTATCAGCAGCAGGTGTGATGCCATACCTCCAGGGTCGAGCTGGAGGGGGAGAACTAAACAGCACCCATTCTATCTCCACAAACCCTTCTGCTTCCTCTTCTTCTTCTTCCTCCTCCATCTCCTGTGACAGGCAGCCAGCTCCTCCCGGAACCATGGTGAGCTCCCATCTGCAGGAACAGTGCTATTCCTTGGGTTTAAGTCACTCAGGCCTTGGTCCGCCTCCACCTAAACCCCCTGGAGGAGTTTATACGGCAACAGGCCAGCGCCACAGCTCAGATGGCTGCCCCCTGGCTAGCATGGTGAGCACAGAGAAAACAGAAACACACACACCTACACACAAACACCCACCCACCCACCACTGGGCCATATAACTCCACTGTCCCTCCTGTAGCGTAAATCAATTGTTCACTACACATGTACAGTATTAGATTTGGAATATTAATATTGGATGTTAATCTATAATCACTTATAAATCAATATGCACTCGTGAATTATAGGGCACCACTCTGTTTTTCGACACTCAGATTTGAAGGAAATATTCTCAAATCTAGAATATAATGTACTTTAATCACCAGTGATTGAAAATGTAATATTTCAGTCTCAAATTGAAAGCCGTGATACGTAACCGTGTATTGTCCCAGAATTCATGAATAAGATAGACGGACAACGACTTTATCAATAAGGAAAAGGGTTTATTAATCAGATAATAAGAATAATAGCATCACATACATGTAACTAGAATCAGTAAACGGAATAAATGATAGTTATCACAGACTATGAGTTGATATATAACTAGTGATGGGAAAATGGATTCAAACGGATAAGGAAAACGGAAGAAAAAGGAGGGTTGATTAACGAATCATAACTAATTTAACCTGTGTATGCTCAACAAAGGGGCGACATCAACTTAAACCATCAGCTGTTCGTTTGGCTTGTCTTACTTATTCAGTAATTCAATTCAATTCAATTTTATTTATAGTATCAAATCATAACAAGAGTTATCTCGAGACACTTTACAGATAGAGTAGGTCTAGACCACACTCTATAAAGCCCCAACAATTCCAATAGTTCCCCCAAGAGCAAGCATTAGCAGTGGCTATTGCGACAGTGGCGAGGAAAAACTCCCTTTTAGGAAGAAACCTCGGCAGACCCAGACTCTTGGTGGGCGGTGTCTGACGGTTGGGGTTATGACGGTACAGGATGTAGCGTGGCACAGCAGAGCATGGGTGGACGCGGTGGACGCAGCAGGACGTAGACGGGCATTGCAGGGAATCGCAGAGCGTAGCAGGGTGTAGCAGGTCCATAGCCACAGCTGCACCCAAGACCCAGGTCTTGGTGTCGCCCTAATCCGAGGCGATGTTCTGGGCGAAGAAGAAACATAAGGACTCCGGGGAGTAAACTCCCCAGAGCTAGGTGAGTAACAAGCACTTCTGAGACAGGATGTGCATAAAAGAAAAGAGCGTATCATAAGAAGGAACTTCCCCGGCAGTCTAGAATTATAATAGCATAACTAGGAAAGGCACTATATTATTGATTATACGATAGGTAAATCTGATGACTGTAAAGAGAAGCAGAGAAAAGCAGGGGTGCTGTGTCTGCAGCTATATACCTTGCCCCGCCGTTCTAGGCGTTCACTGCAACTCCTCACTCCCTAACTATAAGCTTTATCAAAGAGGAGAGTTTTCAGTTTAGTCTTAAATGTAGTGACGGTGTCTGCCCCCCGAACCCAGATTGGGAGCTGGTTCCACAGGAGAGGAGCCTGATAGCTGAAGGCTCTGCCTCCCATTCTACTTTTAGAGACTCTAGGAACCACAAGTAACTCTGCATTCTGGGAGCGTAGTGCTCTAGTGGCGTGGACTCTAGGGCTGCAGCCTCTGTCCCGGGTCGATGGACACACAGAAGACGGTCAGACTCCTCCTTGGCCTTCCGTAACACCAGCTAATTTATTTATTTATTTTTTGTTTATTTAACCTTTATTTAAGCAAGGGTGTTCAAAAATAGTGGGTAAAAGACGGGGAACAGTTAGCACATACAGTGATCGGACAGGAGCACGGACATACGTGCTTTGAAGGCAGTTAGTGGGATAAGGGTTTTAAATTTCAGGGTTTTTTGATACGTCAGTTTGTGTTGGCTGTGCCCGGGCACTTGCAGTGAAAGTCCTTTTAAGCCGGAAAGTGGCCGCTACAGGTAGACGAGCAAGCTCAGGAGAGCAGATGACGAGCTGATGACTCGGTTCAGAAATGAAGTTGTCTCTCTATGGAGTTAAACTTTGTTCTAATACTTCCAAGAACTCGGCTGAATAAAAAGCTCTTCGATTTATCAAACGAAAGTTCTGAGTTCACAGGTGAGAAAAAGAAAACAGAAAGTTAGGTTTCTCAGATTAGATTTTTTTTGGAGAAACTTCAAAAAGACAATGAGCTTCAAAATGTAGAAATGAAACTTAAAAGAAAGAGAAATAACAAAAGTAGCGAGGGAGGGGGCAGGGGGGGGGGCTTTGTAGATTTTAATTCAAAAGCGTAAGGTAGCAAAAAGGCACAAAAAGGTGTAAAAACAGCATGTAAAACGAACATAAGAGAAACCAAAAATTAATAAAAAAGAAGTATTAAGAGAAAATTGAGCTAAGGAGACAATAAGAAGATGAGAGAATAAGAGGAAGAGAGCAAGAGATTAAGAGCATAAGATAATAAGAGAAGATAAGAGTAAGATAACTAGAAAACTGAGAGATAAGAGAGTAAGAGAAGAGTCGCTGTCTGTGAGTTTTAACCGGCCTGTCCCTTTGTAACTTGAGGTACAGATTTTAAGTCTCACTATATCTGAATTTATTTAATTTGACTGTTAGGCCGCTCGAACGCATAAGATAACATAATTTTCACTATCATACTGACATTTAATCAACATGGAGACATTATATGGAGAATCAATCAGTTTAGCACAACATTTTCACAAGATCCATATTACTTTATACATTTAGAATTATAACAGGGTTAACTCAGTACATTAAGACATTTCTAAGATGAGACATCTTCCTTTAAACGTAACCTTAAAATGGAAAGAAAATAATAATAGAAAGGAAGACTTTTGAAAACTGATTGTTCCAGAGAACAATGTTTTGGCTTAGATACTTGTTAATGTTTTCAAACATCATGTTTTATCTTTTAACCTTACAAGAGAAAAGGCTTTTTGTGTGACAACTAACTGCTGTTTTTGCTAAACTTAACGCTGTCTCTGGTAACGGTGGCTGGGGTTGTGGAGTATAAACTTTCTCAGTTTTAATAAAGAGCAGGACAGAGTTGCTAACGTTAGCCTAATAACATCCATGATTGGCTTCCCGTATGCTAGTCGTGAATGTTTTTCTTCTTTCTTTTTTTAACCTGTAACCCCACACACTAATGCGTTTAGTTCATGATGTGCTCCTTGGCATTGGAATCAACTATTATTTACTTCTGTAGGTAGTTAGCCAGTTAGCTCTTACATTTAAGCAGACAAACACACAGTTTAATCTATTCCTTACACTTTTGCTTTTGTGCTTTTGGTTTTAGAAAAAAAAAGACACCACCTTCCAAACTTTTGAGTATCACTCTTACTACAGCCCCATGCACATCCATGATAAACTACTATTTAATGATGGGCATTTTCACTATTTTGTGACATTTTATGGACAACCCAATTTAAATAAATAAATAAATGAAAATAAAAAAAAAATAAAAAAATATTAACACATTCCACACGAAATATAAATAATTGGTTGTTGCAGCCCTTCAGTACTCACTCTCTTTCTATGCCTCTACGCACCTGTCTCTTGTCGACAGGTATTTATTCCTGATTAAACCTCATCAGGGCTTCAAAGCACACAAACACACACATCTAGTGAGCCTATGAATAAACAGACTTCAAAGAAAAAAAAGTCCTTCAAGGGTTCTCCCTTTGGGAAATTCCAATAATGCACTTCACTCTCACCCTTATTTACTGATACAATACAAGGCCTTCTCTTATGCTCTGTTATGTTTGTACACCTGTCTGCACACACTGAATACCTGTCTGCCTGGTTTATATAACGCACTGCTATGCGAACAGCTTCATCTGAAATAAGTCAGTGTACAGAGATAATCAACGTGCTAAGGTTCTTAGGGGAACTGATTCAAGTCCCAGCGCCATCTTCTCTAAAGTGTCTTTAATGGAGGGAAAGTGTAATTAAACAGAGTACAATCCTCCCAGGTTTCCACAGCCTCTTCAGCATTTCATCAGAATATATGCAACATTAAAAACCTTCAGCGAGGTTGGTATATTGGTGTGGTTGAAAATCCAAGTTAAGAGTGAGGATAGAAGGGATGCAAAGTGGTGGATCAGCGGTTGAAGGGCAGACTGACCAGTAATTCAATTTGCTGTAAAGCTTACAGACTGACTTTTGTTTTCTTTTACCGGCTGATGGCTCTGTAAATGATACCATTTCAATATGTTTCTCTCTCGTTAGGTAAGCAGTGGTCAGGGCTCTCTGTTGGGCGATCCTCCTAAAGAAGTGAGACTGCCCTCCAATCCTTATCTGAACCTGGCCAGTGTCATGCCAGGGATGGTTATGCAAGGTGAGCACACAAACACACAACAAATGAAGGAATACCTTATCCTATTGTATATGCAATCAGCTGTGTTAAGGTAGCTCTTTCAGTACTTTTGACCATCTGACAAAATCATATCAATTCCTGTTGCACATTTATACATTTATTTATAAAGTCTAAAGATGCTCACTTAGTTCAAGTCATTTTTTAATAAAAAAATGTTTGTACACGAAACCCATTAGGTTGTCACGTGAACAAACGCTTTCACCTCTATTATTAAAAATAGGACTTTGACAAAACTATATGACTCTTGTTAAAGGAATACTAATATATATATATATATATATATATATATATATATATATATATTAGGGCTGTCAAAATAACACGTTAATTTCGATTAATTAATCTGAGAAAAAACGCGTTAAAAAAAATAACGCAGATTAATCCATTCCATATTGACGTTTGATCCGGAGCCGTTCTAGCCACCATTCGACTGTAAAATGAAGGAGGGAGACGAGAATGTGCTGCCTGGATCATTAATTGGAACATTTACTTGTAAAAATCTTCTTCCTGCCAACCCTGACTACCGAAATCTGGTGCCACTGATATGTCTGCACTTCTCTCTGATGCTCTGAAACACACTATACAGATAACACAAACACCGCTGCACGTGACGCTAGTTAACACTATACTCAACAGCAGCTAACGTTAGCCTACCGCTAGCTAGTAGCTGGATTAAACACGGTTAAAATGCTGACAGCTAACACTAAACGGTGTAAAGTTCAACTGTGTTTTACTGTAGAGGATTCAACACCGGTATGTAACAATCTGCAGCTGCCGTCGAAAAAACAACACAGACGGTGCGTTCAATGAAACTGGTAAACTACAGCCTTGTGGTGAATTTGAAGTTATTGTAAATGTCCTTTTCCCATCTGGTGGTTGTTTTTGTCGTTCAACAGCAATTTACTAGTGAAATAAGTTATTGTTATTGTTATACATTGTTATTAAATCATTTCATTTTGACCATATGGCCTTAGCAATAAACAAGCCGTTCTTTAATGTCAACGACTGTTGTTTAATACCCTTTTTTTTCTTTTCTTTTTTTACTTTCTTAAAAAATATCGGTTCAGGCACCGTTAATCATGTATGCGATTAATTTCGATTAATTAATCACAGAGTATGTAATTAATTAGATTACATTTTTTAATCGATTGACAGCCCTACTATATATATATATATATATATATATATATATATATATATATATATATATATATATATATATATATATATATATATATCTTTTGAGTATAAAAGACTGTAGGGTTGAAAGGCGTCTCTACAATGTTTAAAATGTTCTTCATGTAAGGAGGCAGCTATGGTTCAAGATCACAGTGATGACCAGGATCAGGGAGTTAATAGTCCTCCTATGAATAGTACTCCTTTGAGAAATTTTGCAATGGTAATGTGTACATAAATGTGATTACCCACAACATGATCTAACTCATTGTGCCTCCTTCACTGTTGCTCAGGGTCAGTGGGGAGTAAAGCACAGGGAGGACAGCCTGGCTCTGGGGTTTACGGCAGCTCGGTTGCTCCCGTCGTCTCCCAGGGTTCCGGCTCCTTCTCCCACAACGCAACAGCTACAACCACAGCCCAATACAGCACTGATCCCTCCACTGACTACAGCCAATACAACCAGGCCTACACACAGGTACAGATGCAGACACACTAAACAGAAATGCAATGTATGAAAGAAATATGGTGTTGGATGAATGGATATGGGTCTGCCTATTTACAATTATGTCGCTCGGCCTAAAATGTTAGAGAGAGGGATGGTGGCTGAATAGATGATCGATGGATGGATACATAATGAGTGGATTGGTGAGAGCAGCAGTGACAGAGTGAGCTGTAACTACAGGAGGCAGGGGGTGGCAGAGATGAGAATGGGTATGGATATTTGGACAGACAGGATTTGGCACAGAGCGCTGTCTTTCCATCTGTCCCTGCTCCCTCCGTCTCTCTTAACGCTCCACTCTGAACAAGTCATGAAGCTTCCCTACTGGCTGTTTGTCTGCATCTCTTTCTCCCCGTTTCTCTGTGCTCTCGTCGTAGTTATGCCTCCTCCAGCAGCAAGTGACATATCTGACGTTTGCAGCACGATGAAAACCCAATTTCAAATGTTAATTACAATCTACTCCTCCAAACGAATGAATCATGATTAGATAACCAACAAAACAGTGCGTTTAATTTGTCTTGAAAGACAAGACAAAGGAGAGGAACAGCAAGAGCCGTCGGCAGGAACAATCATTTATGGATGACAAAGAATGACTGAAATAAAGAAGGAAGCGAAAAAATCTGCAAACACAAGAAAATGACTGAGCAAACATTCTGCATCTGATGTTTGCTTGTGTGTGTGTGTGTGTGTGTGTGTGTGTGTGTGTGTGTGGGTGTGGGTGCGGGTGCGGGTGCGTGTGTGTTCCATAGGAGGCCATGCAGCAGTGGTACCAGCACTACCAAGCACAAGCTCAAGCTCACACCTACAGCACCGCTGCTCAGCAGGACAACACTGCCACAGACTACAGCAAGGAGCACACACAGGTAAACATACACGCATGCACACACACACACACACACACACACACATTTGTAATTGTGTGTTTGTGTGTCCGAAATTATTCCTCATCATTTTTAGTGTTTCAGGTTGGTTTTTTTTAACAAAAAGCTTGGGACACGGATATAGTAAATGAGGAGAAAACACTAACAACAATGCAGATCAACCAAAATTCTTCCAAGTCACTAAACATGACTACTGAAACTGCAGAAAGAATGCTTGTTTTTTAGTATTTTTAAAATCTAATTTTAACTGGCTTCACTGAATGTTTTGCATTGATAGTTTCCATTTTTACCTTTTTTTGTATTACTTATAATAGATACAGATTCATTCCTGGATCTTTATAAAACATAAAATGGAAAATTCAAACATTGAGTCCTACAGAATTTGTAAATTAACCTCTTGTGTTCCAGGCTCCTCCGGTGACGACCTATGGGGATTACAGTTCCTACATGCAGGCAGTCACTCAGTACTACTCCCAGCCTGCAACAGCCAACCAGGCCTACGTCAGCAAGGTACACACACACACGGCTGACCCCAACCAAAACATAATTCTAACCACAAACCCCAGAACCCTAAAATGGCAAAGACCCAGAAGCAGAAATGTCCTCACTGTCAATGTGCTGACTACTTTAAGAGGAAGAGGCTCTAGTATGACCCAAACCACCTTAAAGCCTAAAGCTTATGGAAGGAGGCGTGCACACACACACTGCGTCTGCTGGATGTCACAGCTCCCTCTAGTGGCCTTTCTGTGGCTGCCATTTTGCATCCCTACAGTAGGTACTGAGTTAATAGAATTTGGGGGTTGCAAATGGCTCAAGTGAAAGCAAGCCATAGTGCTCTTTGATCCTGGCACTAATGTACACACACACACACACACACACATAGACATAAACACGGTGTTGCTTTTGTCCTGTTCAAGCCTTAAACTCTTTAACTTAAACTGTTGTTTCTCAGTCAGTGTGTCACGTGTACTCAAATATTATCTTGTACATTTTTCTAATATAATGTAAATGTAAGGTACCCACACACAGCTGACCCCAACCAAAACACAATTCTAACCACAAACCCCAGAACCCTAAAATGGCAAAGACCCAGAAGCAAAAATGTCCTCACTGTCAAACAAACACAGACGCTCATCAGTTAAGAGTCCAGTCCAGCATGTGCCAGAGAGGAAAGTATTAAATTAATTGTTTCCTTAAATTAGTGAGTAGCAATATTAATTTTAGGGGGAAATTTCAAGGGCAAAAAAATATTAGTTTAAGACAATTCATTACTAAATCATGCATACAAATTACTATTTATTTATGTAATAATAATTTTGAAATAATCAGAAATTTTGATCCATAATAACTGACGGGCTAAGTACAAAACCAGAAGCTCTTTAAAACCAAGTCAAACAACACCCTGGCCTGCAGACAGTGTAAGTGATCTGAGCTGCAGCCCTCACAGCACCACGCTGGTATTTACATGCAGTTTGTCTTTGACCTCTCTCTAAGACATTAATACCCTGTTAGAGGGAACACATCACTCTGCACCCAGCAGCTGATACCAGACATCTCCACACACCCTGAGCAGCCAGGTCCAGGCTTATCGGCTGCTGCAGGTCGTGTGTGTGTGTGTGTGTGTGTGTGTGTGTGTGTGTGTGTGTGTGTGTCTGTCTGTCTGTCTGTCTGTCTGTCTCTGGGTGTCTCTGTGTGTCTGTCTCTGTCTGTCTCTGTGTCTGTGTGAAGTGTTTGCTTGAAGGTGCGGCCAGAGTTGCATTCTGGTCTACTGAGCTAACTGTTGGTGGAGACACTGATATCCTGGAGAAAATGGTGCAATGGGTTTCTAACATGCAGGTATTAAACTGAACTGAAAATATGTTGACATGATACTGTAGCATTTATTTTTGGCTGGTTGACCACAAGAAAGAGAACAAGCCCATACAACAACAGAGAGGAGGTGAGTGAGTGATGCTGGTGTAGTGTGTTATCTATTAACATCAGTATGTCTCATAATAGCCACTAGGGGGCAGAAAGGTTTTACATTAATGAATAAATGAAAGAATGTGAGTCAGTTGCTTTGTCTACAAAATGGACCCTAAAATGTAAGGGCTTTGGGTAACATTTTCTTTATTGTGTGTGTTTTTTTTTTATGAAAAAAATCACTTTCTGGGTTTTGGGGTGTTATTTTGTGTCATTGGTGCTTCCACACGCATACAAACTTTGAAAAAAAAACATCCATGCTGTTTTGAGTGAGATACGGTTTCTGAATGTGTCCTGCCTTCAGTCTCCGGGTGAGCTGTTCAAAATCGGCACGGCTTTCTACGTCACTAGCCAAAACGAGGTGGCTAACCGTAGTTTGCTAGCGCTAGCATGCTAGCACGTTCTGAATGGCAAAACACTGCTACAACACACACTAGTTCACCATAATCTACAAAAGAACTACTTAAATGTCCCTGTTCTGCAGATATTCCACGCAAAGTTGGAAGTGCACCCTCATTTAGAAGAAGTCTCCTGGCTAATCCTGCCTTGTACTACTGAAGTTGTAGAAACAAACAGCTAGCTAGATGATGTGATCTTACCTAGCTACTGCGCATGTGCGACTGCCAACAAAGATGTTACAGCAGTGAGAGGTCTCACTCTGTAGCTAAAACAGAGACCTGAACACAGGGTGAAAAGAGGAGCTGCAGCAATGTGCAGGACAACAAAAATATGGTGTTTTTTGAAAATTAAACCATGTAAACCTATTCTGGTACAACCTCAAAATACAATTATGAACCTGAAAATGAGCATAATATGGCCACTTTAAGACGTTAAACCACCTGTCATCCAATGTGTGTGTGTGTGGGTGTGTGTGTGTGTGTGTCTCTTCTAGGAGGTAGATGTGTGTAAGCCTCTAGGAGTCTCTCTGCACGCAGTCAGTAACGGCGCCGCCCCTCCCCCGGCCGTCCTACCAGCTGCTGCCGTGCTCCCAGCCTACAGCACCCTGCCTTTAATGCCCGGCTTCCTGGGCGCGCCACACCCGGCGGCGGCCACGCCAAGCCCCGTTACACACACTGCCGCCACCGACTGGAACACCTACTACTATGTGAGTAGAGAAAATGCACACTAACTAACTAATACAGGATGTGACCCTTTTGTTGTACATCTGTGAGCAGTGGTGGAAAGTAACTAAGTACATTTACTCAATTACTATACTTAAGTACTATTTTGAGGTACTTGTACTTATCTTGAGTATTTCTGTTAAGCTATTTTATACTTCTACGATTGATTCGATATCACAATGCATCACGATGTGTCACCTCAATATTATAATATATCATTATAATATACATTCAAGCAGTCAAACATATATAAAATCCCCCTTTTTATTGTATCTGCTCTTGAGAAAGACCGAATGTAGCGGAGTGTGAACACAACAGACAAAAGGCAGAAACCAGGTCCAGGTCCGCATCGCGATGCATCAATGCAATGATTAATTTCAACACCCCTAACATTTATTTGATAACTTAAATTACTTTACAGATTTAGATTATTAATACACAATATGAATGAACTGATATGTTATGATGTGTTATTATATGTTAAGCTACCCAGCAGTATATAAAGTAATCAAAATTAGCTCCACCTTTACCAGCTGCAACATTACAGTGATTAACACATTAATACATCACTAATAATAATCCAGTAGTATAATATACCTTCTGAAATGGGCCGTTCTGCATGAGGAAAAAAAAAAGAATTCTTCATGTTTGTAAACCGTATTTTGTCTCTCTTAAACAATTCACAACACAAACATTCCAACAAAAAGAAGTGTGGAGATACTGCTAAATAAAGACAACTGGAAAAAGGAAATGACAAATAAGTAAAAAAAAAATTACTTTTGTAATTGCATTAAAACAGGGAAACATGTGACAGACAATCAGGTGCTATTACTCACAGCCTCTTCACCTCTAACTCATTTCCCTCTTCTCACTTCTGTCTCTTCAGAACCAGACGAGGGGCCATAAAAGGGAGTACCCTCAGCTGGCGGTGCAGGAAGTGACATCATCAGATGGCGCCTACATCGGGCAGCACTCCCAAGGCCTGGGAGGGCAGTACGCTGACTACTTTAAGAGGAAGAGGCTCTAGTATGACCCAAACCACCTTAAACCCTAAAGCTTATGGAAGGAGGCGTGCACACACACACTGCGTCTGCTGGATGTCACAGCTCCCTCTAGTGGCCTTTCTGTGGCTGCCATTTTGCATCCCTATAGTAGGTATTGCGTTAATAGAATTTGGGGGTTGCAAATGGCTCAAGTGAAAGCAAGCCATAGTGCTCTTTGATCCTGGCACTAATGTACACACACACACACACACACACACACACACACACATAGACATAAACACGGTGTTGCTTTTGTCCTGTTCAAGCCTTAAACTCTTTAACTTAAACTGTTGTTTCTCAGTCAGTGTGTCACCTGTACTCAAATAATATTATCTTGTACATTTTTCTAATATAATGTAAAGTATACTGTATCTGTACGTATAAGCTGCTTTTGTATCTGCAGCCAGGCAACCTGTCTGCCTGCCTGCTGAAACTTAGGACTACTCTTACAGTCGGGTGTCTCCCTCTCTGTCGCCTTTCAAACTCGCGCTTTGATTAATCGGTCGGGCTGACGTCTGTTGGTTCCCGCTTCAGTGTCTTTTCTCTTTTGCTTGTATTGCCCAGATTTCCTCTTTTATATCTCCCTGCTGTGGAGAATTAGAGTGTGTGTGTTTGAGTGTGTGTGTTTATGCGTGTTGATGCTGTTTCTGTAGGAAGTGTCAGCCATTTCAATCCCAATGTATGGGAGCACATCAGGAAAAACAAGGGCCTGACCCATTTAAAGCCCTTAATTGTGGTGACTTTTACAATAGCTTCCCTCAATGAATGGACCTTTCTTTATAAAGACTGGACAGAAAAGAAAAGGCTGGTGTAAATACAGTGTGTAATACAGAATATATAAAGCCATGCGTACCAGACAATATCACATTTAATGGACGTTTCCCAGCTCGCTTGTGAGCGTATTGTACTACATGAATGATAGGAAAACATTTACTCTGTCTGATTTTGTTTTCAATCCATACTTTTATTTATTTGTAATATAATATAATAATATTTCGAGGCATTGTGTTGACTTAAATTTAGTTATCTGGTTTAGTTTTTAACATTTAAGCCAAATATTAGGGCACAGACCTTTCTCTTCTCTCTATCTGTTTTAACACATTAGGGTGTTTGCGGGAAGATCTGTTGGGACTGTAACAGCAGCTTTACTTCCATTTCTAGCTGCAATTAAAATATGAAGGTTTCAGAATGTAAGTTTGCCCTGAATCCATACTGCTTACCAACTCAAAGCAGGTTTTGAGTAAGTAGCTGCACTGCAAAAGTGACAAAAGACAGAAAACCCAAACCTCTCAGTATGTAAATGTAAAAACCCCGGACATGAAGGAGCTGTCCACCGATGGAAAAAAAAATAAACGTAATAGTTGATGATAGTAATTCGCCTCCAGAAACAAAACAAAAAGCATTACATTTTTGAATAAAACATTTGGCTTTCTCTTTGTGAAGTTTAATTGGCAGTAATATTCTAAACGTTTGATAGCGTTCGCATGGTGCACATATTGCATCATTTCCATAACATGGTAAAGTATGTTTTTGTATACTGACTGCAAAACAAAACAAAAAAGATTAGTATATACAGTTGGTACCTATGATCTATGAGATTGGGACACAGGGAGAGTACCATCTGCAGAATCAAAAACATTTATCATTTTTCTGCTCATAATGTGCGAGTATAACACACTGGTAGAATTTCTGCACCTTATTTTGAAGTTTTTAGGGGAAACTGAAAAAAAAGCTAACCATTAATGTTCATCTTTCCTGAGCCGATTTCCTTCCAGCTGATATTTTACAAATGAACATAGAAATGTTATAATATTTGTGAAAGAAGATTTCTTTAGGATGTTTTTTTTTTTTTTTTATTAGAGCAAAGGCTGTGAACTCAATTATACTTCATGTCCAGAAGGTTTGATATCTATTACTGAGGAGAGGGCTTGTTATTTTAATATTACAGCGTGAACATTAGGTTTTTTTATGTGCTCAAACTGGCAATAACTATGGCTCCTACTACTGTAAAAAGTGGAATGTAAATTGTTTATTTTGTAGTGTGAATTTCATATACTCCTACGTAATGGCTCACACGCTTGGTAAAAGCTTTTTCTGCCTGTTTGTATGTCTCTTTGTATTCTGCTCGTAGGTATCTGATTATATATCGCGGAGCAGAATATTACTTGCATCACCATGGCAACCACGCTCACACACTGTGAAACCCAATAAGGTGAGATCAGATAATGCCTAAAAACTTCGGTTTAGTCCAGAAAAGTGGTGTGAGTTTCTCATCAAAGGGATAACAGCTGGCTGTAAACAGGACGTACACGATGTTTACAGACTTGAGTCAGAGTTGAGTGTCAATGGTGGTGTGCAGGCACGCTTATAATAGAGTACTAATAGAATGACTAAACATAAAACTAAAGGGCAATACATATCCTTCTATTCTTTGTACCTGCGCTTGACTCTCTTGCTGTCTGCTCTTTATCTAATTACATGTTTTTTTAACTCGATTTGACTGTGACGCGTTTCATGCTGTCGTGTCCCGCTTTTAGAGTAACATTAAACTGCAACTGCGACACATTTTGAAGCATGCATCCATAAAATGTTTTATTGAGGATATGGACAATACAAAGAAAAAAGGAGGGAAGTGTTAGAATGCAAAGAAAATTGGAAAATGTAATTTATTCTGCTAAATATGTGTACAAATACAGGCAGGAAGAGGATCAGGCAGAGTTGCTGCCGATCAAAGCCTGTTTTGTGTTCTTTGTCCCCATTGACTGCCTGTATGTATGCACTTATTTAGCATAATGATTTCCACCTTTTCTTTTTATTTAATGGCTCCTTTCCTTTTTTTTCTTCTTTTGTAGTACCTATTTGGAAAGTCTTTTGATGGAGGATATGGACAATTTACCCACACTCTTCTTGTTTTTACATTCAGTCATTTTCATACGCTGACATTTCCCAGAATCTAAATTTAGACAGTTAATGGTGTCCCGCTTTTCCCACTCATCGTAAAACCTAAAACTTGAGTTTACATATATATATATTACGTGTTAGATTTAGCTTGTAAACATTTTAAAAGTTAATCATGTTTTACTTTTTCTTCTTTACTTTATTTCTAGCAAATATAAACTTTATATTTAGCATGCGTTTATATTTTTAATTTCCATTTTTCTTCTAATTTTACTAACTTGTCTTTGCACTATTGCAGCTTATTGTCCAGACTGTCTCCTGTATGATTCTGACTATGACTTGTTGTGGCTGTGCTACTTTCAAATGCTTTTATTTGGGGGGGTTTCTCTTGGCCTGCACAGTATTACACAGTATTATGCTATTAAAATCAGATCAACATTTTAATTTTGCTTCAAGATATTTCACCTTCTGTTCAAATTTGTTCTATATCTGTCTTTGCAACCGATTTCCTTTTTATAATAATTTAAAATCACTCAATATAGGTTCAGTATATTGAATGGATAATCTTACTGTCTTCACATTACAGACAGAGCATGAGTACGTAATTTGAATTGCACAATTTATTTCTGTTGTTTTAATTAATTTAACACAGTCTTATATTGCACACCCAGCAATTTAGACAAAATATAGATATGTAGCTGTGTAGGTCTGTCTATCTTTCAAGCCCTTTCCTCACCTTCTCTGCGGTGCTGCTCCAACACCTGAACTGTCTGTTTGCTGATTTCTCTTTCTTGAAACAGCAAATAGAACTAATTTTGGGGAAAGGCAAGATATCCAGTATGTCAGCCTGCAAACACTTAAAGTTGGGGAGAAAGAGCCCCACTGTTTGTACTGTAGAAGCCATTTTGCATTTTCCCCTCGTAAGCAGTTCTTTTAATTAATTTTTTCCCCCCCATCATACCACTTTTATCAGCCTGATCCCCCCAGTGAATCATCTGTAACCCCTTAAGCCCCTGACACACCAACCCGACGGCTGACCATCGGCAGAAAAGGCAGTCGGCCTGCTCAGTCGGCTCCCCGAGGTCCAAAAAGTGCCTCGGAACACACTGAAGCGACGCCGTCTTGAGCGTACGTTCTGCGCATGCATGAGATGTAATACAATAAATGAAAACCGGAAATGACAACGCGTCACGTGGGTCTGGCTTCTCCAGCCGATAGTAATGGCGGCTTGTTCGAAATAAGATCTCGTATTTTATGAAAATAGTTCATTGAAACTTGTTTCTGAAAACATTTAAGCGAGAAATAGGCCATGCAGTTGCTGAATCTGTCTTCATTTCAGATCGACAAAGGTCAGTTTCGTTCGTCACTCATCCCGCTCGTTATTTCCGGGTTAGCAGGTAGTCGTGAGTCTGACTGCCCACCCTCCTACCCAGCAAGTCAGCTCCGACGACGACGGCACGGAACACACCAAACAGACTCGAGTCACTGACCTCGCCAGACTGTCCGACAGCCGATTATCGGGTTGGTGTGTCAGGGCCATTAGACACATTTTATGGCGACATTCAGAGCCTCAGTTTGATTTGCTTCCTGGTGTAAGTGGATGAACAGTAGCCAGCTGGACTGCAGGTGATCGCTCTCACCTCAGGATAGAAATGTCTGTCTTTGTGAGCGTGTGTTCGGACCGGAGACAGGGCCTCTGTGTTTTTGGATGTGAACAGCTGAGGCAGCAGACAAGCAGAACTACTGTTGACAGAAATACATTGGTTAGCACATTTTCATATTCTTCTTTTATTCTGCAGTTTACGTTGTGATTATACACAAAATACACAACATTTGTGCTCAGAACATGGTTTACGCTTTCAAAATCATACCTTTCTGCTCTCACATCTAGACTTGCAGATTGATTAGAGCTTCTATTTTCTGTGCGTTCACTCAATAGGTTTGCAGATGACGAGTTGCTTCGACTGGTAATCTGTGTGTGCTGTAACCAGTAATTGCAGCTTGTGTGTTTGTGTGGGGGGGTGCAGCTCTCTAAAAATGTGCTCTTGGCAGGTAATGGGGGTAAGGAGAGACAGGCTGAAAGAAAGAGAGGAATGGAAAAACAACTCCAGCTGCCTTCACCCGCTCAGCCTGCAGGGATTTCTTCTTCTATTTTTTTTTTTTTTTTTTTTTTTACAATTTTTATAGATGTTGTGTGGCTTTTTCCCATTTTCTGTCTGCTTGGTCAGTGAAGAGTATTGTTTATGTCTGCCAGACTCCTGCATGTTGCACGTACCTGTAGAGTTGACACACACACACACACACACACACACACACACACACACACACACACACACACACACACACACTCACCAACACACTGTATATGTCTCCTCTGCTCTCATATTTGTATTAGCTGGACGCTCGCACAACTTCTCCCAGTGTGATCCAAATCTATATGAATACAGGACACTGTACACTGTAAAAACAATCACAGTTCTCTTCTTCTTTTTTTTACCGCAGGCCAAATAACAAACAAAGCCCCCCCTCCACCTTGTTGCATGTGATGTCGTACACCTGTCCTCTCTAGGGCTGTTTTGGTTTTTAGGATGTACCATAATGTTAAAGTGTTCATATAGATATCTAATCTAGATATATATTTTTTTCTATGAATCTGGAACACGCTTGGCATTATATAAAAGTGAAGTTGGGGCCTGAGATTGACACTGGGATTGAGTTGTTTATATGTTGGCAAGGGCTGCCGAATGCTAAAACACCATTAGCTTTGGTCTTCAGTCTTAAAAGAAAACAGCGTTATAGGCTCCATCCCTCCCTGACAGCTAATATCAAATGAGAAGAAAATCTTGACACTTTTCGTCGCTTCATCACATCACCTACAATTGTTTTATGTTTTCTAATGGCTAACTTGTCCCATGCAATCAGATTTTCTTTGGAAATAGAAGCTTGTAGTTGCTTGGTTT
>NC_050183.1:23070269-23085269 GCF_008315115.2 Sander lucioperca
GCTCTGAAATTGCATTTTCGATCTCTGGGAGCAAAGCTTCACAGAGCTTGTTAGGTTGAGAGTTTACACTACTTTGCTAGTTTGACAAGCTGAGTGGAATACACTACATTGGTCATATGACAATGGAGTTTTAGGGCATAGAGGCAAGCAGTATATCAGGCATATCAGGCACTTACCTCGGCAGTATGTGACAAGGCTGTTAACAGAAGCATTGTTAGCTCAGGGATGGAGATCTTTGGCAATGGAGGGACATAAAGGAGGCTGGAGATGTATGCTCTTGTACTTCCATATTTTTGAGGACCAATCTTGACTTGAAGGTGAGGACATTTTTTGGAAACTATTCTAACCAACTGTCAAACAGCCCTTTGAAGTCCTGAAGACTGCTTAAGATGTGCAAAAAAACAAGGTGTAAAAATATATTTGCAATTTTGAAAAATGTTAGGACATCACTGCTCCCAGCTTACAGTAATAGTTAACTCCTTGTTAGAGAAAGCAAAAAAGCAAATAAGCATATTGAAAATACATTATGCCAATGATGTTCCTCACAAGGACATGTAAAAACATGGGTGTGTCTGTGTATAAACCCACACACTGTACATGAACTCATGTATGATGTATTAGCATCTTATGTCTGAGTCCACCTCAGAATTTACAAGCTCAGCTAAATAAGAGGCTAGAAAAAAATGAAAAAAGACGAAAATAAATCCACTCAATAATTAGCGATGTGCCACAGCTACTGTGAAAAAAAAGTGACTCACTTTTTGTTCTTTGTCATTTCTGCCTGTTTAGTACAGACAAAAGAGCTACCTGTAGAGCGACCCTTAATAGCAACAATGACAGAGACATTTAGCTTTGTTTTAATTTACATAAAGGTCATCGTCATGGCGATGATGAAAGAAGTAGAAGGTTATTTGAAACTCTCTGGGGTTCCTTGTCTGGGGACAGGAAGAAGGGGCTTACAGTTAAGTGTGTGTGTGTGTGTGTGTGTGTGTGTGTGTGTGTGTGTGTGTGTGTGTGTGTGTGTGTGTGTGTGTGTGTGTCCCTCTCTGCCCATTTTTCTGTGGTCTGCATTTAGTTACAAAGGACTGAAAACAAGCAGTCAGTTGTCAGTTTTTTTTTATTGTGTCATGTGCTCATTTAGAATCAGTCATTAATAATAAAAAAAGCTGTAATAAACTGCTTATAATTCAATAGAAATGTTAGGTAACTTAACTCTTACTTTGTTTTGTAATGATTTTGATTAGATGTAATGCATTATTACAGTATGGTTTTGGTGGCATAACGTGGCATATATATTGACATAGAAACTAAGACACAAACAACAAATATGCACACACTTAAAGTGTGTTTTGTAGATAACTTTTTGTTCTGCATTTCAGCTATGTATGCTAAAGGAAGGACACATGCACGGACACAAACATGGGTTCCTACATCTGTAACCATGGTAGAGAAATAGGATGTCTGTATTTGCACTGTAGTACTTTAAGATAAGATAAGATTTTATTTATCCTAAGGGAATAATAATAATAATAATAAGGAAATTGCTGTGCAGCAGTTGCAGTACAAAGTGGAAAGAGTACAAATCTAAAATCTAAAATAAGAATAACATTTAGGTGCAAATCCAAAATAAATACATACAGTATGCAATGTCGTATGGATCAAAAAACATAAGCAGGTTAAAGGTAAGGATCAGTCGGCGTGTGTTGTATATTCTTTAGGTATGTATGCACAATATCAAATCTGAAGCAAAAAAAGCTGGAAGTAAGACCTCACAAGGACATTGAACCAAACAATGATATTTTCATGTATAGAGTGCTTGAAAGGCCTTGAAATTCTTAAAGGTCTTGGACATTGAAATATTGACTTACTTATCATTATTGCTTTTCGTCCTATTACGTCTCTCCACACTCAATACATGAGGCATCTGTTTTATTATGAAGCTACATTAATTGTTTGTCCTCATCTATCATGCTACAACACATTAGTACAGTTAAATTTATTTTACATATTATATCTAATGTAATTTTATAAACACACGTTGCAAAAGCTGTTTAATCAATCTGCTGCAAAATTAGCTCATTTCAGTGTTTATGTTCTCAGAAATGCATGTCTGCATCAAGCTGCTGTCACTTGTAAACAGCACAGGCACCATGACACTATGATAGAAGTGTTGTTGGAGGAGGGGATGATGAGGAAGATTAAGATGTCCATCTGTTGCCGAACAGTCAGCTTGGATCAGCGTGCAGAGCCACTGGTATGATGCTTGTGCTGAAATGATTGGCAATGAGAGATGCATGTCTCTTAAATGGGAAAATCAGATAATTGAAAAGCAAATCCAACCTTTGTATAAATACCAACACTCAGCAGGAAGACGGTGGGTAAATACTTCTGGGTCTGTGTGGTTTTTACAGACGGTCTAACCCTGACTTTCCGAATGAAGAACTATGTAACTAAGTAACTGACTGACTGAATAACAGAAGTGACTGACTAAATGAATCAATGATTAAGGGAGTTAACCTTCAGACTCATGAGGTGTATTGAATCTGAAAATGAAGACCTTTAGAAAAGCAATGATTAGCTACTTTGATAACAGTAAAAACATGAAGAAACAAGATTTTTTTTAGAGGAGACTACCAGCTAGAGAGAGTGACATTTTGCTTCAGCGCAAGGATCTACACTGTCTTTTTTTATGTATTTAAGTATTTAGGAACCACTCATTTCCATACATGTTTATTTGAAACCTTGTGTAGCTCATGTTGCGTTGTGTCTATGGCACCCACCTTAGTTATTAAATGACATGAATGTTTTTGATATTATTACTGGCTTTTTGTGACCTACTGATTGATGAAGACGTACAAGAATTGCACTTGTATAACTATTCATATGAATGTTTTTCATTTTTTATGTAATTAGAATTACATATATCAAAAGACATGTTCACACTTTACTAAGTCTGTCAGGTGCCCATATGAGCATTGCAACAGATCTTTCTTGCTGTTATCATTCTTCCTTTTCATACCGGAAGGAAGGGGATCCTTTTCTAATGAGCTTTCAATATAAGAGATGGGGGTACAAAATCCACAGTCCTCCTTATGTGCAAAAATATGTTACAGTATGAGAGTAGTATGAAAATCCCCCTTTGTGTTTTCCTGAAAATCTCTTCCCTTGAAAGTAAAATATTTAAATATTCCCTTACATCTATCTGACTTTCTCTTTATTAAAGCCCTATCCATGTTTTACATAACTACTTGCAAAGTCTCTTATCCACATTTAGCTTTCTGACTAATATCTGTGATTACTGCACAGCTCCTGCAGCAGCGGCATTGACCTCAGAGCTTCCAAACCCTCCCTCATCCCTTAATACAGCTCCTTTAGTGCTCACCACATCCATCTCAAATGTCCTTTTAAGATCCAAACTCTTCTTCTCTCCTCTTTTCTGAGCTTTATCCTCACTTTCTGACCTTCCTCTCAATCTCTCCAAAATAAATCCCTCTTTTCATACCCACTTCACTCCATCCCACTTCTGCTTATCCTCCCCCTCCCTTTCCCATTCCTTTTCTATAGAAAAGTTTCACTTAAACAATGAAATTAAGAAATGAATCATAACTATTCAGATTTACTTTCTGTATGGATTTTGCTCTCTCAGCTCCCCAAGAACAAATCTAGTCTGCTTCTTTAAAACAAGACTGTGGAGACATCAAGTCAAGGTGTCCTGCAGGGCTGCTTCAACTGTACAGATTACTCTGTCTTTGAAGACTCTTGTAACGAACAGACAGATGAATATGGCCACATCAATGGCTGTGTGACACCCGCTAAGCAAACTGTCCTTTATTCAAATAAAAATGTATACATTTCTAAACAAATGAGAAGGAAAACTGTTTTTTGTGCAAATAAAAAGAGCTGGTGTCACAGAGAAGACATGGTGAGGAGAACTTTTAGTTATACACAATTCAGTGTAAATTCCGCTGTAATAATCTCAAATGGAATGAAATGCATGATTGAGGTAATGACATAATCTCCTAAAATGGTTTTACTTTGAAGCAGCTGCCATATAACCTGAATAGTTTTTATCTGGGAGTTGATACTCTTTTATTCCCCTCTGAAAGATTTGTGTCTTTCCAGGTCCTCTCCAACACTTGATTTATATGTAAAGTGCTGCAGTGCTTTATTACTTATTTAAATTTTTGTCCCTGTTCCAAAAAACAAGGACAGTGAGCTCTAAATCACTTCAGACCAGCGGCTCTCACTTCCCTGGTGACATTTACCTTCTCACTCTATTATCTGAATATTTAGAGCCCTGCTTTAATTCATAGCTGCTGTTTTTGAGTTTTCCAGCCTTATGTGTTTTCTGAAACTATTTTTTTTTGTTGGATTAAAGTCTTATTGGTTACTTACAGTAAGTAGTGGACTTCTTAGAAAACAGGGTTTAATGGTGAACCTCTTTTCAAACTTCTTTCCATGAACAGTCTCCATGCAAAAGCAGAGCAGTCTGTACTCTGTACAGTTAATGCAGCCATGCAGAAATAAATCTTTATATTTCTTTATTAAACTGTCTGCCAGTGTCTTCTTTGATACTACCACTGGTGGAGGCCAAAGTCAGACGTTTTACAATTTTTATCGTAGTGTCTCCTGAACCAGTTAAATGATCAGGGATTTCAGTGATTTTAGTAGGCTATGCAAAGTTTTGATCTTTTTTAATTACAGATTACATTTTTAAGACTTCAATTTGCTGCACTCAAGATTCTCTGTGCACTAACATAAATCATCTTTAGAACTACAAACCTGCTGAAACTACTGATTGTTTACAGATTTATGGTGCCCAAAACAAATGCATGGCAGGCCAGAGCCTCTCCAACAGACTAAATGTTTCAATGTAATGAGAGCTGGCTCTTAGCAGTTGGCTCGTTACACTGCAGCACTTTACTTGGACAGGCTTTTAAAACTTCAATGTGACAATAGCAACTTTGAGTTATCTGTCGGTATCTTTTGGAGTTTTAAAATTTATCAGTGGTGATGGCCTTGATCTGATATTTATTTGAGTTATATTTTGGCTTCATCGTCCTATTTGTGGGAGGTTTTTAATATAATTTATATTTTTTTAATATGCTTTATTGAGTATTTTTAGCCCTGGCTGCAAACCAAATTTCCCTTGGGACAATAAAGCTATGGTTGAAGTTGGGGGCTCCAGACAGATAGGCATCAAATAGAAAAGACCAAAAGAGGCACGTGGAGTGAAAGAAATGACTTGGACAAGTCCAACTGGGAGATGAGATCAGGCTCATTCTAGAGAACATTTACCCATCTCTCACACACAGGGAGGGCAGTTTTCTCCTGCCTTTTAGAAGCTAATCCTTTTATAGTTTCCCCACATTAGAGAGATAAAGCAGTGCTTTGCAGCACTTAACCCGCCTGTGTAGAGCTGAAGGTTTAGTGGAAGAGGAAGACAGAGACACCCTGTAGACAACAGCTACTGCTGTATGTCGAAACTGCCTTCACACACTAACAAATAAACCTTCATAATGATGCTTAACCCAAGCGGCCAGTCCACCATTTTGGTCCAGGCTGAAACATTTAATGGATGGTTTGCCTTGAACAGACATGCATGGATCCCAGATGAATCCTAATGACTTTAACAATCCCCTAACCATGAAACAAACGCTCCCCACAGGCTGAGATGGTGAAGCCCGAGCAGTAATCTCAAACTGGAACTTCCCTTTATTTAATGCACATAATTAGCATAAAGCTGTACTCTATCAACTAACTAGATCAACTAAATGTGTAATGCTAATTATGACGTCAAAGTATGTAGCACTAAAATAATCAGACTTGCATAATGATTAGAAGACCATCCCTCAGTAGGTGTCCCCGCTGAAGTGCAACTCGAGCAATACACTCAACCTCAATCCAGCTCCAGGGCCACTGACATGTTGCTGACCTTGTGCTCTGGATGGGCGCCAAGAAGAATAAATAAAAAGATGACCATGGCAAGGTGATAATCAGTGATATATGGCCCCATCTTCTGGTAATGATGTAGTAATGCAGTAGGCCCCAACCACAGTACATTGATCTTTCACAAATTCCTTTTATCACATTGATCAGGGGTCTCCAGGAAGTAACTCGCGAGCTACCGGTAGCTTGCGAGAAGGTTTCCAGAACCTCGCCAATAGGTTGACAAACTGAGACACAAAATTACCATGATATTAAAGGTTAATAGGTAGCCAACTTTTTCTTAGACCCTGATGGGACTATTTTCAGTGATGCAGCTAACTATGTGGGCTAAAAGAAGTGTAAAATAGTCATGAACCTTGACATTAAGATTTTTCATAAGCTTTGGGTATTTCAATTTCAGCAAACAGTAGCTTCATATGTAA
Organism: Sander lucioperca; assembly: GCF_008315115.2. Classification (NCBI taxonomy): domain Eukaryota; kingdom Metazoa; phylum Chordata; class Actinopteri; order Perciformes; family Percidae; genus Sander; species Sander lucioperca. Next base: position 23,076,641 of record NC_050183.1, read on the forward strand.
ATAAATGTAAGCGATGTGATGCAAGTAGCTCTTGGCCACTTTCGTTATTTTAAAGTAGCCCTTAGATGAAGAAAGGTTGGAGACCCCTGACAGATGCTTTAGGTTTTCAATCAGCCATTAATGCAGAGATCTAATCATGATAATAGATCACTTTCCTAAAGAAAAAAGATAAACTAAACTCAAAGATTTTGATGAGACTTTGATGCGGAGATAAGATTGATAAGAAGATAGGATATCTTTGAAGTCACACTATCAGTGGTGGAAGGACAGGTTTAACTTGAAGGTCACTGCCGTCACACACTCACTGAAAATAATTTACTGTATATTCCCCAGAATTGTATAGACATCAGAACTGAGTCAATTCCTCTTCTAACTTTATGCAGGAACATTTCTTTTCTATCCGTACTGGATCTAAAGGACATCTGATAAAAGGATAAATGTTTGAAACAGGCGCTGCTGGATTGATTGATTGATTGTGTGTGTGTGTGTGTGTGTGTGTGGTTGGGATAAACCTCAATTAACACTTAAACGATATTATCCATCCTGTCACTATATGTTGTTGCATCCATGTTTCAGCATTTTTGTTGTTTTTTTAATCACCCCAGTGCACTACTCAATAAAAAATACTTAAGACAAAAGCTGCAAAATAATTCCCAGCAATATTGGCCTTTTAATAACAACAATAAAAACAGCCCAGAAACAATTCTAGGTTTAAGCAATAGCAAGCATATACTGTAGTAGGCCAGTAAAAGTACAATACAATCTGTAAATACATTTATAACTACATAATATAACAACAAAATCTAGGTTGGACAGAAGATTTAATAAAAATAACTGAGGTCCACTTGTTTCTCTGTTAAGAGGCCACTCTGTAACTACGACTTTCTACTCCTGTGTTAATGCGCCCTTGTGAAGCAGAAGGCCTTGACTGCTTGGCTAATATCAAAACCGGCGGTCCTCACATCAGCATCTAGCTGTATAGCGGACATGAAATTTACTAACCAGCATGATTCAAATGTAAAGTCATACAACGGCATTCAGCTGAAAAGGCAGAAAATACTTTGTACAAATCCAATCATAGGGATGTGATCACAGCAAAACAAAATAGGCAGGAAATAATGTGGTGGAAAAACTGGAATTTTAATCAGAAATTATTGAAAGTAAGGTGCCAAAAACCTGATACTTCAAACAAATATCTGCCTTAAAATATAGTCCCTGTTTCAAGCCTCAGCCAAAATGTGCCATTAACCTGTACGGTGTTAAGTCTCCACCCTGTGAGGCAGCCAGGAAGAATATGTGATCAGTACATTCAGTTGGTATTCTAGACTCTTCAATGGATAGGCCTCTAACTGTGCAAATATCAGTAGTCCAAGAGAACGAAACCAACTCAAACCTTCAAGTTTTAAGTGAATGGTTGGTCCACTGAATCAAAAAATCCTAACTTTATTAAACATGTTAGAAACTGCAATGATATTGCTGTGAAGACCAGCATAAAATAAACAATTAAAAATGTCATTCAGGCTAAAATGGCCATCTGGGAGGTAAGGCCACTCCATTTGGGATGCAAGGTTCGTCCCATTGGTCCAGACTGGTCCAACGCCGGTGTTCCCATTCCAAGTCAGAGCTCCATTGTGTCCATTTGGCCATTTGTTTGAAATTCACTTGGAAAAGTAAATGTAAAACGCAAAAACAACCTGATGGGTATGGGTCCAGTATTTCTGTGGGTCAGTAGGGGGCCACATCAGTAGTTCTTTGCAAGTAAAAATCTGCTCTGCTACAGACTGTTATTAAACTCCAAAAGTCCAAATGTGCAGCCACTCTGCTGTCAGTCAAACAGGCAGAATTGGCAGTTATGGTCCTTGGAATATGGATGGCCGCGTTGTGTTAGCTTGTCAGTGACACAGGCCACCTGACAGACTTGGACAGACCGTCTCATGTAACGAGGCGAGCAGTCAGTGAGTGAAAGCGACCATTATCCAGTCGTTCAAACGTTGAGACGACAGTCACACAGCTCCTTGTGAATTCTCTTGCGGATGCGCGGCATGTCCTCCTGACTGAACAGCAGAGGCTGCTTCACCGAGAGACAACGGCAGTACTGACAGAAAGAAAAGACAGTGAGGGAAAGTTATCCACAACCACAGCTAAGGTTGCCATATTAAATGTGGACAATGACAGAAGCTTCTCTCCAGTGTCTTTCACTCCCCTTGGAGACTGAGCAATGATCACATTAATGTAGAAACCTGGGGCGGGAAAGACACACTGGAGACACAGCTATATTTTATTTCTATTTCTGGGGGGAAAAAAGACAGGGACAGGGGATGAGGAAAAGAAAAAAAGGAAGACTGGGTGATAAATGAAGGACAGGACAGCGGTAAAGGTGGAAAAAATGTCTCACCTCAAGGACAAAAACTCCACAGTCGCTGTCGTTTTTCTGCTGAGGAATACCCTGAGGAGTCAACAAGTCACAGTGAAGCAGGGGACAAAAGATGCCACAGTTACAGCTTCTGGACTGAAATGTTTCTCTATGTATTTACTATAGTATATGTTTTGACTTTGAGACAGTAATTAAGAAAAAGTTACTGGAAAAAAAAGTGTGGCAGTAACTTGTATTGTATTGTTCAGGGTTCATATGGTGATCAAAAGTAACTACTGATTCCAGAAATCACAATAAGGACTACACAAAATGATTGTTTGGTCACTCACTTGCATTAATAAATAAAACTGTCAGTGACCTGCAGGTATGTTAGAATTATTTTGGCACCTTTAACAGACAATGTCTTTGTTATTGTATTTTACATTGTATTGCTGAGTCTTCTGTTAATCATAGATTAACTTGGCACTATTTTCATTTTACAGACATCCACTGTGCTGGGCAATATAAATGTTTTCAGGACACAAGGTGAACACAGCATGAGCATTACAGTCAGGGTTCAGGGTTACCTTGATGATGGTAATCTTCCAGCCTTTCTGGAAAGCCGTCTGTTGCTTCTCTCTGGCTTCAGACTGAAGGTACTTCATAATGTTCTGACAGGAAAGCACACACACACACACACACACACACAGGACTCTGCTGAAAATGGTGCAAATGACTATCAAACATGTCAGTACTTCCACATTTCCACTGTTGCAGTATTTATTTGATTTCATGAATGTTACTTTTAATATTTTCAACAAACTTAAACTTCAATTCAGACTCCAGATTACTGTGTGGATTGCACAAGCATTGGAATAGTTTTAGACAGTGGAGGGTAAAGAGGGCTAAAATCAACACGTTAAAGCTACATTGTGTAAGAATTTCTTCCATCTAGCGGTGAAATTGTATATGACAACCAACTGAATATTACTTTCTAGCCCTTCCCATTCCGTGCGCGTTTTAACTCCTACGGTGGCCGAACCTGAAATTAGCTCTTAGTATATCCATTGTTTACATGCAGCTGTTCTAGCCACTCCAGTATTAACTTTCGTCTTATTGCTTTGCCTGTCGCGTTGTCGTTTTAATTCTCTTTTTCCCTCCCAGCTGGCATTCGTCACGGTGCCACTGAGTTTAAAAGTGCGAAAGGCGGAGGTATGTCCTTCTTTGGCTAAGGTATTTTAAAGATGGAGGCGCTACATGGCGGCCGTCATTCGAGCGACTCGCCTGTATGTATTCTGAATAATTCTAAATGGCAGATTTTACGCTTACGAAAATACTTTGATTAGTTGGTGGAAGTAATTACACATGAATGAACACATATTTGTGAAAGACCAAAGGGTTTTTTGCTAAAAATCGACTCAAAAAATTACACAATGTAGGTTTAAGCAGTTATGCAGATGGCCACAAGTTGGGGCTATTGGTGCCATGCTTTGTTAAGCATCCTTGAGAATATGAGCTAAATTTAAACAGGTAAATGTATGGTTTGGTTTTGGTGAAGAATTTTGTCTTTCACACATTAATCCACTAATTTACTATCATAGTATGCTCTGCTTCATTACAGCCTTATGATGAAAAACCTGAATTTCCAAAGAAACTGGCGCATACTGACTATCTGCTGTTACCGACATCAAAGTGAAAAAACAACTATTCATCGTGTGGCGTCTCTCGCCAGGAATTGATGGCCCTATAATTTATCAGAGCAGAGAGCAGAAAAGCTGGATTACTGATGATCTTGTTTGTTCCACCCAGAGATTTAAAATCATTAAAAGTCTGAAACAATGAACTACAACCCAAAGACATCAACAAGTACAGAGGCACTCACATCTGTGGTGTGTCTGAAGACGATGCCTTGGCTGTCGTAGTAACTGATGGTTTTGGTTGCCATGGTGACTGTGATGAGAGACCAGTGGATTTCTAAATGGATGGGAAATAGCAGCAGCCACTTGGAGAACAGGTCAACCTAAAATAATCCCACAAATTGACATACACGCAAATTAGAGATCCAAGGGAAATAATGCAGATGTCTACTTACTGTCAGATTATTTGACAATACTTCCAAAAGTCACCGTCTACAGGACAAAAACGGCTTTTCAGCATTTCTGCTTGGCACTATATCATTTTTTGACCTTCTTTACTCGCACGGCTAAACATTAAGGTGGTTACTTAATTACTAGTCTGGTTGTGCCAGACCACCCACACGCTGCGGAGCGGAGGAGGGTCTGCCTACTCCACATAGCATTCTGGGATGGGAGAAAAATGTGCTCTGGTTTATTGGCATTTCTTTAAACCAATCACAATCGTCATGGGTGGTGCTAAGGTCCGCACAGAGCCACTGTAAAATAGTTGTGCGAGAGAAAACTCAGATTGGACAGATAGTCTAGCTAGCTGTCTGGATTTACCCTGCAGAGATCTGAGGAGCAGTTAACCATAGTCCTCATAAATCCACCAGAGTTTAAAATTCCAACACAAAGGAAACGGAATGAAATGGACATACATGCATCCGGCGGCATTTCCTGCAGTACCGGAGCAATCCCGGAAGTGGAACGTCGAGGATATAGACTACTGAATTACTGAACATATTTCACAACATACTTTTAACACACACAAAAATGGCTGACAGTGAAATCTAGTTTCCTGCAGCAACTGGGCAATGGCTGCTGCCAAGCCCTGACTCTGAGAGGCAAATAAATAAAAAACCGAAAAAATAGTGACATTAAAGTTCAGCTATTAGCGATACTGTCAAAATAACAGAAAAATGGCTAAACTCCAAACTGTTCCATCTTCCTCCTTACTTTTTTAGTCCATCTCTTCACACCATCATAACCCTTGGCAACCAGCTGCTTGTGGAAAAAGCTGTTGAAAAAATGAACCTGAGAGAGAGAAATAACATTACACAGTCAAAATGTCATGCATACATTTATTAAATAAAAAAACATCAGTCTAAATATCTCAAGAGTCTCAAACAACAATGTAATACAATTTTAGAACCCTACAGTGAGACCTTTTTATATTTCATATCCCATTCTATAGCATTACAAATTAACATTTTAAGCATACAAACACACCATCACTTACCTTGTGTTGTGTTGCCTCCATGATGAGTTCTCCATACATGTTGATAATCTGAACAGCCAAAGAGAAAAGCTTCAATGTAAGACTGTCCAACATCACTAGAACTAAACTAAAAACTCTTTTCATTATTGATTCAACCTTTGAAGTGATTTTTGTGTCAGATGGCCAGACAGAGAAAGAAGAAGTGTGATAGTGGCAAGAATGCTTTTCTGTAGCTGTACAACCCTCAGTCTGTCTTTACCTGGTCATTAAGCCAGTTCTGTTCCTCCAGCGTACTAAGGTCCTCCAGACCCAGGGTGTGTTTATTATAAGACACCATGAAGCCCGCAACAGGAGCAGAGGCCAGTCCCGCCCTATACCGATTCATCTCTCTTTTGATGTCCAGTCCCCTAAAACAAAAACAAGAGGAGAAATGCAGTAGAATTTTTATACAAACATCTGAATGTTTATTATACCTTTAAGAACATTTAAAGGAATATGACGAGCTCAGATACGGAAAGAGTGCATGTGTGCGTGCGTGCGTACGTACGTATGTGTGTGTGCGTGCGTGCGTGCGTGCGTGCGTGCGTGGACTAACCTATTGCTGAGGTCAGAGTTGCCTTTCTTCTTTAGGTATTCCAGGACATCAGTCTCACTGAGAGGAGTGAAACTGCCGTACTTCATGTAGAAGCTCTCCAGAAACTCTGAAAGAGAGGATATATGATCGGTTAGCTAAATAACAAACACATTGTTGTTCGGAAGATGAGCGGTTTTGTTTTCTCTGGTGTTAAAACCCAAATTCACAAAAACAGATTCTGAATCCATTGCTGACAATCACAGAACTGTCTGTTCAGGTGTGCTAATACATTCAAGCGGTTACATTTCTGTGGATCTAACTCGAGTAACATACTCACTGCTGATATTTGCACACCCTTTGCCACTTGTCACTGAACCAGTTTTTGCTTGCAATTTTTCACTTGCAAACATTAGTGATGCCAACAACATGCTGCCCCGCAACAAAAAAGACAAACCTTTATTCCGAGAGGAGAGAACTGCGCGTTGTCTCTTGAAATTGTAAAAGAGAAAAATGCAATTCCCATTTCTGATCCATGAAACATGTGCAGATGACCGATTTGTTCATGCCCATGTGAAAACCTTGGTGAATCAGAGTTAAATTAGGTCTGTCCTGAAGGCAAAAATATCTCTTGGCTTTCTGGACTGTTTTTAGTATTATGCTTGATAACCAAGTCACAACAACACATGAAGAGTTTGTGCGCATCAGCTTCAAAAATTGTCTTGACTACCAATAATTTTAGGTCTTACCCAGAATATTCAGATCTTATTTTGAAAATAAGAAAATATTCCATAAAAGTTCTGTGTTTAAATGTTTCATGAAAAAAAGCCACATTTTATGAACGTCATATGACAGAAAAAGTGCTATTCTCAGCACTTACTTCTTTCAGTCTGTGTGTAACAAGATCAATGATTTACATTGCTTCATTTCGAAAAACTGAGAATGCATCTTACCGTGGATCATATCAGTAAGCTGCTCCAGGGTTTCTTTATTCTGTTGCTCTCCATCCATCTCTCGTCCGTTTGTTACTTCTGACTGTTCTTTGCCCCGAACTTCTTCCATCCCCTCCCTCTCCCAGGTTCCAGGCTGACAGTACAGCCCGTGGTCTCTTAATGCCCAGCTGTGCTGCATGCTGCACACTTTGATAGAGCCCGGGAATGGAGGAGCAACCATAGCTGGATGAGAAGTTTCCACCTCCATAAGTGTGGAGCAGTGGTTGTCATTTGTTGGTGTGGGGACATTTCCGTTGGACAGAGTTATTGGTACAGACACTGAGTCTGTTCTGTCAGGAGTCTTGTCCACCTGCATCCCAGAGTCCAGGTCCTGGGTCCTTGAAGCAGGACCCAACTGCTGCGAAACAGAAATTAGTCCATTTGTCATTTCACACTTCATCATGTTACCCTCCTTCGCCTCCTCTTCAGGCTCAGTGTCACTTAGGTTTACCGTGTCTCCATTTACTAATGGAGATTTAACTGAGCTGGGGTCAGTCTGCTCTCCATGGTCCATCTCTGCATCTTTGTTTTGCCCTGGCCTCTGCACAAACACTAATGGAGCTAGGGCATCCATTTTAGAACTGATGACAACACCACCTAAACATCCCCTTTTTATTTCAACTTCTACTTCCGTTTTTGATGCAGACATAGCTCCCACCTTTCCCCTCCCTCTAACTACTGGTGCTGCCCTGCCTGCCATTCCCGACAATATCTTCTCCACAGTCCTGCTATCTCCACCTCCTCTCCCCCCTGACCCTTCTATCAACATGTCTTCCTTTTTCGGCGCATCCCTTTTCTCTGGCGCAACATAGATCGTTATTGGTCCATCCTGCAGGGAGACTGTGACAGGGGGAGTAACAGGCGTTTGTGACTTAGTATCAGCCACTACTTCAGTCCTTTGCACCTTCTCATATCTGTCACCTTCATCCTCTGCTTCCTCTACCATCTCCTTGGTCAAATCAAAACATTTGAAACCTGTCAGCTGGCCATCCACTTTCCTTTTTGGGGTGTCCCTAAGGTCCTTGCCGGCCCCCCTCCCTCTCCCTCTTCCTCTTCCCTTCCCTCTGCCCAAGGCTCGGGCATTGTGTCCTTTACTGTTGGGGCCACAGCAGTCACATGCCTTAGGAGTCCTCTTTCTGCCTGATGTACGGCCATTGAGTAGTGGGTTCCGAGTGGTGCTAGGTGTCTGTGGAGAGGACCAGGCTGATGCTGGGCTTGAGTTAGTAGCAAGTGCTTTTGCTGGGGTTACAACAGGGGGATCTGGATCAGCAGGAGTTGAAGTAACGGGCTGGGTCAAGTCTGAGTCAGAGGCAAGGTCTGGGGTGAGGAGATTGGTTTGTGTTAGGTCCTGATCTGTAGTATCTCCAGAGGGAGGCACTAGAGGGGGAGCTGCTTTAGCAGCAACAGTTAAATGAGGTGATGCTGATGGTGTTGTTTTCACTGGGGATGCAGCGCTGCTGTGAACCATGACGTCCTCCTTTGGCTCTTCAACCCCATCCCCAACACATCCCTCCCCACACTCCTGTCCTCTCCTTCCCTTTGGTCCTGTGAATTTCAGGTGTTGTGGTTTATTCCTTCCTTGGTTGTTACCCTGACGCT
>NC_050183.1:23090269-23127769 GCF_008315115.2 Sander lucioperca
TCATTAAAGGTGCAGTAGGTAAGACTTATAAAGCTAACTTTCTGTCATTTTAGCTGAAACTGAAAAAAAATCCGGCTCCTCTGGCTCCACCTACAGCCTGCAGTGTGATTTGCAAAAATCCACTGCTCCCTGTTCAGATGTTTATTTTTATTATTATAATTTATACTCTTTATTGATCCCCAATGGGGGAATTACAATTTACACTCTGTTGTTATTACACACTACACACAGGCCTGAAATACACACACACACACACACACACACACACACACACACACACACATGCTCCGGTCCTTTTACATGCACTAATGGAGAGATGTCAGAGTGAGAGGGCTGCGACTGCTGAACAGGCGCCCTGAGCGGTTCGGGTGCACCAATCAGGGCCAGGGGGGGTGTCTAACTGCGTGTCAATCACTGCTCATGCACACGCATTCATTCTACCTTGTGGGGGGGGGTTAGGAGACCGTTTTGGGCTTTAGCAGAAAAGGGGGAGGGACTGAGAAGTTGTTGATGTTCAAATTTGTTGGCTAAGTCCTGGATCTTCCCAGTCCTACCTACAGCACCTTTAAACCAAAACTACATATATTAAAATCATAGGATTTATTGATTATTCCTAAAACAAAAATGTAAACTGATAATATCAAATAATTCAAGTTTGTAGCTGATTTGACAATAACCAGTGTATATTCTAAAGCATTTCTTCTTCATAAAACTTTGAATTGCAGCTGTGTTTGAAAGGCTCTGTGACACTAAATAAACCTGTTTAGTCTTAAAGTCTAAAGCTACATGAGACTCGTAGTAAACCTGCAAAATCTCCCTGAAAGAAATGCTCTTGTGTTGTTAATTTCATTATTTTCTTTGGATGACCAACATGTACCTCCAGACAAAAACCTATATTTAGTATATTATATTTAACATATAAAATAATTTGAGCTAAGTTATATTTTGGGGGTTCAGGATGCAAATGAGCGTTTGTCCCCTGATTTATACATCAAACTATATTACACATGACTGTAGTGCAACTTAACATTTAAACAACAATAGACTAGCTCAACTTAACCAAATTGCCTCAACAGCAACTAACTAGGATTAATTAAAGAAAACCACAAACAAGGTCCTGGTTTTATACTCACGGCAAACGAGCCCCCAACTTGTTACGACCGGCTCACAGGCCACAACAAAACAGGGAGATGCACAGCAACGTAACAATAATAAAGTGACATTTATTAAATAATGATGCAAACAAGAGAACGATGAGGTGTGATTGTCAGTATCAGCGATGAATGAAGGTGTATGGATGTAATGGAGAATGTGAGGTGCATGTTGTCAGTAGTTAACAAAGGGAAAACTCAAACAGAGAGAAAACATGTTGGTGTGCAGTCGGGAGAATGCGGCCGCCTGGTCTCGGGGCAGGCGGGGTTAAATAGTCTGGGAGGACCGGCCAGGTGATCACAGTCATCTCATTATCTCCTCCGCTACACCTGCAAGTTAACAAGACAAACCACAGTACACATGTACGACAGGCCCAGGGCCGTCACACCAACAAACATCATTTTTATGCATTTATTTTAAAAGATTATTTGTGTAGCTAGTGTTTGTGTGTATGCAGTAGTTATTATATAGTTGTGAGGAATAGTTTCAGTTTTCTCACATCGCCACAGGACGTTTTTCGGGGGTGGCGGCAAGAAGCTTGCGCATAGGTGAGGATTAAGGTGAGGGTGTGGGTGCGCAGACCTCACTCCCACCATCTTCACTCCTACCACATGGACTCCACCTGTGCCTGTCCCCAGGTGCAGGTTTGTCTTTGGGGTTTGCTCCCCTAGCCACTGTACCCTCCCGAGGTAACCCACGTGGCTGTGGGGTTGCCTTCTTCCGCCTTCCCAGCCGTTGTGGTGGTTCTCACACCAACATCTTCCGCCTGCGCTGCTGTTGGGGTCTTCACTATTTACCCATAGCTGGGGCTATTTACCCATAACTGGGACAGTGGTTGACGGGCATCAGGGCGTTTCCACTCACCGATGGGCCTGCATGCCACGTCTCTGGGGCCCACTGCTGCTCCGAGATCCTGTACAACTTAGCCTGGAACCACAAGGGACCAGTTACCATGTGTGCCACGGGGAGGCGTGTACGAGATCTTGGCAGTGGAGAGGCTATGTACCGGCTGAGGAGCCTTACACACTCGGCTCCTCTTTTCGCCCCTGAAAACAAAGGGCTATCCGGTGGCAGTAGCTGAAAGCAGAGAGTGGCAAGCAGAAGCAGCATACACTAACTACAAGCACTGCTACTGCAACACTACTGCACTGACGCATCACACGCCCTGCATGCAAACGCACACACACACACACACACACACACACACACACACACACACACACACACACACACACACACACACACACACACACACACACACACACACACACACACACACACACACACACACAGACAGACAGACAGACAGACCCACCCACACACAGACAGACAGACAGACCCACACACACACACACACACAGACACACACACACACACACACACACACACACACACACACACACACACACACAGACAGACAGACAGACCCACAGACAGACAGACCCACACACAGACAGACAGACAGACCCACACACACACAGACAGACAGACCCACCCACACACAGACCCACACACAGACAGACCCACACGCAGACACACAGACAGACAGACCCACAAACACACAGACAGACCCACACACAGACAGACAGACCCACAGACAGACAGACCCACACACAGACAGACAGACCCACACACAGACAGACAGACCCACACACAGACAGACCCACACGCAGACAGACAGACAGACAGACCCACAAATACACAGACAGACCCACACACAGACAGACAGACCCACAGACAGACAGACAGACCCACACACACAGACAGACAGACAGACCCACACAGACAGACAGACCCACACAGACAGACCCACACAGACAGACAGACACTATACAAGTACAAATACTATACAATTCCTCAGCCAGGCAGAAGCCTTTTGTACCACTTCTTCTTCTTTGGCTTTGTCATCATCTGGCTCTGAAGATCTACCAGCTGAGACCTCATGGTGCTCTCGGTCCTCTCCCAGTCCTGCTCTTTTTCCTGCTGAGTCAGCTTCAGGCTTTCTGTGGCCTGTAGGAGGGATGCCTTGTCCTCCTTCCACTGGTTGAGATTACTCTCCAGCTGCTGCTCAGCCTTCTTCAGAGCAGCCATGAGGTTCTTGTTGCTTTTGTCCTGCATCTCCAGCTGGGCTCTATGGGAAGCCTGGGATCTTTCCAGTATCTCCTTTGCCTCTTCGTCCTGTTTTTGGAGAGCTTCCTCCATCTTGCTCAATTTATCCTTCAGCTCTTGAGCTTGAGCCCTCTCAATCTCTAGATAGCTCTCCAACATCACGTTGGTGGTCTTACCTACCGCGAGCATCTGTCTCTCTTTACCAAGCTCCATCTTCTGAGTCTCCACATTGTTTTTAAGGGCCTCCTTCTCTCCCTTCATCTGCTCCAATTCGACCTTCAGGTCTTCAGTAATGAAGTACTGCAGCTCGAGATCTTTTTGGGTTTTTCGCAGTCTGTTGCTGATTTTTCCCAGCTGGGATTTCAGATACTCTGTTTCCCTGGGTGGGGAGGGGACACGTTCAGCCAGAGCCTCATCCAGCTGGGCTCTATGGGAAGCCTGGGATCTTTCCAGTATCTCCTTTGCCTCCTCTGCCTGTTTTCGGAGAGCTTCCTCCATCTTGCTCAATTTATCCTTCAGCTCTTGAGCTTGAGCCCTCTCAATCTCTAGATAGCTCTCCAACATCACGTTGGTGGTCTTACCTACCGCGAGCATCTGTCTCTCTTTACCAAGCTCCATCTTCTGAGTCTCCACATTATTTTTAAAGGCCTCCTTCTCTCCCTTCATCTGCTCCAATTCGACCTTCAGGTCTTCAGTAATGAAGTACTGCAGCTCGAGATCTTTTTGGGTTTTTCGCAGTCTGTTGCTGATTTTTCCCAGCTGGGATTTCAGATACTCTGCTTCCCTGGGTGGGGAGGGGACACGTTTAGCCAGAGCCTCATCCAGCTGGGCTCTATGGGAAGCCTGGGATCTTTCCAGTATCTCCTTTGCCTCCTCTGCCTGTTTTCGGAGAGCTTCCTCCATCTTGCTCAATTTATCCTTCAGCTCTTGAGCTTGAACCCTCTCAATCTCTAGATAGCTCTCCAACATCACGTTGGTGGTCTTACCTACCGCGAGCATCTGTCTCTCTTTACCAAGCTCCATCTTCTGAGTCTCCACATTATTTTTAAAGGCCTCCTTCTCTCTCTTCATCTGCTCCAATTCGACCTTCAGGTCTTCAGTAATGAAGTACTGCAGGTCGAGCTCTTTTTGGGTTTTTCGCAGTCTGTTGCTGATTTTTCCCAGCTGGGATTTCAGATACTCTGTTTCCCTGGGTGGGGAGGGGACACGTTCAGCAAGCTGAACTTTTAAGTCACACATCTCCCTCTGCATCAGCTTTTTGTCATGGCTCAAAGTGCTGCCCTCTCTCTGTTGTTGGAGCTGATCGAGGACATTGGCCAGCAAGTCCTCTCGGATGATCAGGTGAACTCTTCCCTCAGATTCACATTGGGTGAGCCTTGCCTCGCTGTCCTTCAGTTCACACCGTACTTGTTCTTCAAGTGAACTGAGATAGAAATTCATTTGCGGTTCAATCTCTCTGGAGTGGAATTCCATGTTTTCCAACTTCGTATTCTGCTGACCAGTGTCTTTTCTCTCGTTGCGATGTGCACCTTTGGATTGTCACAGTCAAATGACTCTCTGATACCAACTGCTGTCTGAGTGAATTTGTGTCAGAACTAAAGTTGGGTCCCAGTATTCATAGTGTGTCGTTATGACAACAACAACAACATGTATTCTTATGTTTTCAATCCAAATGGTTATTGATTCTATTCCATTCTATCTTTGATTCTATTGTTGCTATCGTATACCAGTTTGTTTATGTTTGAATATACAGTATGAATGTTATGATTTCTGATGATTCCTAAAATATGGCAAAGAAAGAACACTTTACGAAATATGGAAAGGAAAAAGATGGATGTCTTTACACAAGAGCAGTACACCCAAGTATGCGCCAGTTGGGACGCCATTTTCTGTAACTCCAATAACCATGTGTGCTCAGCAACTACCTAATATTTAAGATGTGCATTTACCACAATAACATTTTTTTTTTTTTACTTTTATTCAAACTGTCCAATACTTTTCATGTTGGATTTGAAAAGCCGTTTAGCCCCTGCTCATGTTTATCTTGTACATGTTAAAAGTTGTCGTAAAGGAAGTGAAATATGAAGCTATCTCTTTCCCTCGATGCTGCAACAGTGAGAATGTCCCCATTGTGGGAATAAAGGGCTTTTCACACGGGGAGCCACACTTCACCTGCGTAGTCGCGTGGATCCGCGGGATCTCGCTCCTCATGTGAAGGACAATTCTCAAACATGATATGTCACTGAGTGGCATGTTTTCAGTTTTTAGCTATTTCTATTTCTATTCTGTTGTATATGTTATAGGGTTAGATATGTAAATATGTACATACAGTATATAAATACATTATCTAATGATGTTTTACAGTTTCTTTTGTTTGATCATAATTACTGATAAAATAAGACACATTCTATTCTATAGAAAATGCATTTCCTGCGGAAAATGCGTGGGAATGCTGAATAGCTGAATTGCTAAAGCTAAACTGGTTGAATAGCTTAAATCAGTAAGAAGAAGTTGAAGTAGTGAGAAGAGTTGAAAAAGTGGAAATCGTTTTAATACGTATGAATTTCATTAAAAAGTTAAAAGCTTATGCTAAACTGAACTGTTGGCTTCAAAGGTTAAATAATGACAAAAGACGTAGAACATTGTGAGGTCTGAGTATATTTTCTAACTGATAATCACTCACAAATGCAGAAATATGAAACAAATAGTACGAAAAATCTTAAAGCTCAAATGCACTACACTGCTAAAAAATCAGGAAAATTGTTAGAGTTGGAAGCTAAACTGCATTACCCAAGTGAAGAGCTAAAATACATTGTTAGAAAAGCTTGAAGCTGAACTGTAATACTGTCAAAGATGAAAGTTGAAATGAATTACCTAAAACGGCTGAAAGAAGAAATACTTTGTATTATTATCAGACACTGCATAGAACGAAAAAGCATCAATCTAGCTGATATGAGATGTGAAATATATTAGGTAAAAAGAATGGGGCTGAACAAAAGGAAAGAGAGGACAGAGAGAAGGAGAGAAGAGAGGAGAGAAAGAGAGGAGAGCCAAAATAAAACATGAATAGCTGAATTGTTAAAGCTAAACTGGTTGAATAGCTTAAATCCGTAAGAATAAGTTGAAGTAGTGAGAATAGTTGAAAAAGTGGAAATCGTTTTAATACGTATGAATTTCATTAAAAAGTTAAAAGCTTATGCTAAACTGAACTGTTGGCTTCAAAAGTTGAATAATGACAAAAGACGTAGAACATTGTGAGGTCTGAGTATATTTTTTAACTGATAATCACTCACAAATGCAGAAATATGAAACAAATAGTACGAAAAATCTTAAAGCTCAAATGCACTACACTGCTAAAAAATCAGGAAAATTGTTAGAGTTGGAAGCTAAACTGCATTACCCAAGTGAAGAGCTAAAATACATTGTTAGAAAAGCTTGAAGCTGAACTGTAATACTGTCAAAGATGAAAGTTGAAATGAATTACCTAAAACGGCTGAAAGAAGAAATACTTTGTATTATTATCAGACACTGCATAGAACGAAAAAGCATCAATCTAGCTGATATGAGATGTGAAATATATTAGGTAAAAAGAATGGGGCTGAACAAAAGAAAAGAGAGGACAGAGAGAAGGAGAGAAGAGAGGAGAGAAAGAGAGAAGAGCCAAAATAAAACATGAATAGCTGAATTGTTAAAGCTAAACCGGTTGAATAGCTTAAATCCATAAGAATAAGTTGAAGTAGTGAGAATAGTTGAAAAAGTGAAATAACATCTTGATCAGGGACACATTGACTGACATACCCCAGTGGGATTTGAACCAGGATCTCCCACACCAAAGGAATGTGCTCTATCCACTACACTATCATCTGTATAAATCATGAATGTTCCTTTAGCACTTATAAAGCCTGTCTTTGATCATTAATCACCACACCTGCTAATGAGTGCGAGACAGTGTGAGAGAACCGTAGGTTCTTTATTTAGAACTGTAGGTGAAAGTATGGAGGGGCTGAAAATGTTGGGAGCGGAAGAAAATGTGAAGGATTTGAAGCATGATCTCATTGACTTCAATGTTAAAGGAAAGTGTTAAAAAGCTTAATATTTTAAAAAGTATAAATAGTAGAAAAAAAGTTGAAGAAGTCCCGACATTAGCTGAAAGAGCTGAACATTTTAAAAGTTGAATGGTTTTTATAGCTCAACGTATGCAGAAGTTACGGAGAGCCAAAAAACGTACGGAAGAGGGAATAAAAACAAGAAACAGAAACAGACAAACAGACAGAGACAGACAGACCGAGATAGAGAGAAACAAACAGAGAGACATGGACAGACAGAGAGAGACAGAGACAGGGAGAAACAGAAACAGACAGAGACAGACAGACAGAGAGAAACAAACAGACAGACAGAGAGAGACAGAGACAGGGAGAAACAGAAACAGACAGACAGAGACAGATACAGAGAGACAGAGACAGACAGAGAGAGACAGAGACAGACAGAGAAAGACTGAGAGAGAGACAGACAGACAGACAGAGAGAGACAGAGACAGACAGAGAGACAGAGACAGAGAGACATAGACAGACAGAGAGAGACAGAGACAGACAGAGAAAGACAGAGAGAGAGAGAGAGACAGAGACAGACAGAGAGACAGAGACAGAGAGACATAGACAGACAGAGACAGACAGAGCGAAACAAACAGACAGACAGAGAGACAGAGAGAGATAGAGACAGGGAGAAAGAGAAACAGACAGACAGAGACAGGGAGAAACAGAGACAGACAGAGAGACAGAGACAGACAGAGAGAGAGAGAGAGAGAGAGACAGAGACAGACAGAGACAGACAGAGAGAGACAGAGACAGACAGAGAGACAGAGACATAGAGAGACAGAGACAGACAGACAGAGACAGACAGAGAGACAGACAGAAGTGGAACACTAAAGATATAGACTAATGTTCATATTACTGCCTGTAGTATTCAATTCAGCTGTCTGTGAAAGGGTTGTCATGGTAACGTATGACCAGTGAAAACACCGTTTGAAGTCTGTGATGAGATCTCTTTGATCTTTAATCAGGTTAACGACCGTGTCACCTGCTGAAACTGTCAGCTGTGCCCCACTGGAGCTATTCAAAGACACAGAGCAAGCTCTCAAAGAAAGCCTCAGACTGCTAAAACGATAAGGGCTATCGGTGAAATGATGTAATCGTGACCACCACAAGGCCTTTGTGAACGTATTCATGTAAAATTTATGTTGATAAACTTAAAAATGTGGGCATATCAGCGATTTAAAAAAGTGGTTCGCTCTGCGTTTCGCTGGGAAATGTGGAGGACATTTAACATGGCCGTGAATGGAGTGAGATGTGGAAGTCTTGTCATTTGGAAGCTCATCGAGCCAAAAGTATAAGGCGTATCACATACCTGAGCACATTGGCTGAAACTAGACAAAAATACCTACGTTTTGATGTATAAATTGTGTATGACAAGTAGATATTGTGGGCGTGAGAGCAATTTATAGAGAGGGGACAAAGATATTTTTTCTAAGGTGCTGCACTCTAGCGATGACATCATCCACTCTGCCAGACGCAACACACACTCACTAGAAACGCAGAAAAATCCTGAAATGATCACTAAACTTAAACAGCTTTTTCACAAAAACTGTAAAAGATATCAAACTGAAAAGCCATAGCCTAATACCTGAATATTTTGTGAACATTTTAATGTTTGTTTGGCGTCTGTAGGTGAAAGTATGAAGGAGCTGAAAATTTTGGGAGCGGAAGAAGATTTGAAGGATTTGAAGCATGCTCTCATTGACTTCAATGTTAAAAAAAAGTCATAAAATGCTTAATATTTCAAAACGTATAAATAGTAGAAAAAAAGTTGAAGAAGTCCCATCATTAGCTGAAAGAGCTGAACATTTTAAAAGTTGAATGGTTTTAATAGCTGAAAGTATGCAGAAGTTACAGAGAGCCAACAAACGTACGGAATAATAATAAGATATAAGAAAAATAAAGAACAGGATAACAATAGTTGGAATGCTACTGAACAGCATTCCCACTAAATACTTTGTTATATGTTGATATGTTGATATGTGGCACGTCATCCACAAGCGAACGTCATCCACAAGCGACAGCAGTCGGCGGGGACGAGGCAGCCGGCAGCTGCCTTCAACCTCCTACCTAACAGTCGGCTCTATCGCCTAGTTTTTATTATACTAATAAAGTGTTTTTAAAACCAAAGATACATTTTTACGTGTAAGTAAGTATTAGCCTCACGCTAATTTATCAAGACTAGGCCTACCGGCTAAACTAACGCTAGCTTCATGGCAACCTCTACACCTGGCGAGTCCCCACTCCCCCTCAGGATTTCCTCGTTGTTCAATAATACAAACAAAGAAATTGCTGACCTCAGGGAAGATGTTCGTCGGCTTTCCGAGGACTTAAAAACCAAAGATGCTTTGTTAACCGCCTGCTTGGACGTGGCTCATAATCAGTCGCTCCGGATCTCATCTCTCTCGGCGGCCTTCCAGGATACCGCGCCATGGGACCCAGCTGCCTGCCCACGCCCATCGTCCTGCTCGACACCGGTTATCAAGCCACCCTGGACTGAGGTGGTTTGCGGCCGAAAGAGAGCCTCGGGTAGGGCTCCATCGCCTCCTGCCCTCAGCCTCTCCAACCGCTTCAATGCTTTGTCGGAGTCGGAGCCGGTGGTGGCCAGTGCGGCTCACCGGGCTCGCCCCGCTTCAAAGCAGACTGACCAGCCGTCGTCACGGAAGACGATTGCTACCGCGCGGCGAAAGCTTCTGAGGGATGCGGTAGTCAGACGGTCCGGTGGCCTACACTGCCTGGATCGGCCAAATGACAACGTTCCTCAAAAACAATCTCCACAACCGAACGGTAAGCATTCTTCCTCTTCTTTTCCCTGCCCATCTGAAACCGACACTGACTGTTTTGCTCCCGTCACCGGCTACCCACACCCCCCCCACTCCTCGTCCGCTCTTCCCCCTAACCACAGTAATTATTGGGGACTCCATCACTAGAGACCTACGGTTTCATAATGCTGTCACACACTGTTTTCCCGGAGCCAAAGTTGCAGACATCCTGGCTAAAGTTATGGACCTGATACCCTCATTTCCGACCTCTATCAAACGCATCGTGGTCCATTGTGGACATAACGACATGTCCACTCGGATTCAGGAGTGTGAGCGCACAAGGCGAGACTTTACCACTCTCATTGAGGCTTTAAAAAGCACTGGGAAGTCGGTTTTTATTTCGGGCCCACTTCCATCTCTAGGTCGCGGATCAGGCCTCTTTAGCAGACTACTCTCCCTTAACACCTGGCTCCAGCTCACATGCAGTATTCACAGGATAGGTTTTATTGACAACTTCAATCTGTTTTGGGAACGTGGCTCCCTGTTCAGCAGGGATGGGATTCATCCCAATACACGCGGAAGCCAGATGCTACGTGGAAATTTGCACCACGCCCTGCATACCCAGACCTCTGATTGACTGTTTACATCCCGTAAACACTCCCACAAGCACACTGACCAGACACACTCTCCCAAAGTCAATAATCAGAGATACAGCGCTATACGCCCCTCTGTGCTCCCTTCAGAGCAATCACCCATTCATAATCCCATAACCACCGTGTCTGTCCCCCGACTGAGACCGTTTAAACCAAACGCTAACAAAAGAGGTGCTATACTAAACAACCTAATTGGAATTAAAACAACCACTGCAACGACAGAACAGAATAGGAAAATCAAATGTGGACTATTAAATATTAGATCTCTGTCATCGAAAGCATTATTGGTAAACGAATTGATATCAGATAACCACATTGATTTATTCTGCCTCACCGAAACCTGGCTGGGCCATGACGAATATGTTAGTTTAAACGAAGCCACTCCTCCCAGTCATAATAATACCCAAATTCCACGAGGCTCAGGCCGAGGAGGGGGAGTTGCAGCCATATTTGACTCGAGCCTGTTAATTAATCCTAAACCTAAACTAAATTATAACTCGTTTGAAAGCCTTGTTCTTAATCTTCAACACCCAACATGGAAAACAGTACAGCCAATTATATTCGTTGTTGTTTACCGAGCACCAGGTCCATATTCTGAGTTTTTATCTGAATTCTCAGAGTTTTTATCATGCGTAGTCCTTCAATCAGACAAAGTACTTATTGTAGGTGATTTTAATATCCATGTGGACATTGAGAGCAATAGCCTTAGTACTGCTTTCAATTCACTGCTAGATTCTATTGGTTTCAGTCAGAGGGTGCATAAGGCCACGCACTGTTTTAACCACACCCTCGACCTTGTGCTAGAATATGGCATCAAAATTGACGATTTAATAGTATTTCCGCAGAATCCTTTATTATCAGACCATTTTTAATAACTTTCGAATTCCTACTACCAGACTATACGAAATTAAATAAAAGTTTCTACACTAGATGCTTATCTGACAGTGCTATAGCTAAATTTAAGGAAGCTATTCCAACAGCACTTAACTCAATGTCATGCCTTAATATAACAGAGGACTGTTATGTTAACTCTAGTCCCTCCCAACTTGATAACTTTGTAGACGCTGCTACGGCCTGCCTACGGACTACTTTAGACTCGGTTGCTCCTCTCAAAAAGAAGATGATGAAGGAAAGGAAACTAGCACCTTGGTATAACTCCCAAACTCGCAAATTAAAACAAATCTCACGAAAACTTGAAAGTAAATGGCGTTCCACCAAACTGGAAGAATCTCGTGTGGATTGGCAAGATAGTCTAAAAAATTATAGGAGGGCCCTCAGAAATGCCAGATCAGACTATTACTCAACACTAATAGAAGAAAATAAGAACAACCCAAGGTTTCTTTTCAGCACTGTAGCCAGGCTGACAGATAGTCACAGCTCTATTGAGCCATCTATTCCTATAGCTCTGAGCAGTGATGACTTCATGACCTTTTTTAATGATAAAATTATAACAATTAGAGAAAAAATTCATCACCTTCTGCCCACAGCTTCCAACGACTCACCATTGGGCGCAGGAGGGCTAGAGAGAACGATAAGACCTGATACTTATTTAGACGGCTTTTATCCTTTAGACCTCCAACAATTAATGTTAAGGGTCTCTTCAGCTAAGCCAACTACCTGTCTCTTAGACCCCATTCCAACGAAGCTACTTAAAGAAGCACTACCTGTGGTCAACACCACATTACTAGATACGATCAATATGTCCTTATTAACGGGTCACGTACCGCAGTCTTTTAAAGTAGCTGTGATAAAACCTATTCTGAAAAAACCCACCCTCGACCCTGAGGTCTTAGCCAACTATAGACCTATATCTAACCTCCCGTTTCTCTCCAAAATCCTTGAGAAGGTAGTCGCTAATCAATTGTGTGACTTTCTGCATAGAAATAGTCTATTTGAAGACTTTCAGTCAGGATTTAGAATGCATCATAGCACAGAGACGGCACTGGTGAAAATCACTAACGACCTTCTAACTGCTGCTGACAAAGGACTTGTCTCCGTACTTGTCTTATTAGATCTTAGTGCTGCATTCGACACTATTGACCATACCATCCTCTTACAGAGACTGGAACATTTAGTTGGCATTAAAGGAATCGCACTAAGCTGGTTTAAGTCCTATTTTTCTGAGCGATCCCAATTTGTTAATATTAACGATAAACCATCCAAATACGCTAAAGTTAGCCATGGCGTTCCTCAAGGCTCAGTGCTTGGACCAATTCTATTCTCTTTATATATGCTTCCTCTAGGCAATATTATTAGGAAACACTCAATTAACTTTCACTGTTACGCAGACGACACCCAATTATATCTGTCAATCAAGCCAGACGAAAGCGGTCAGTTAGCTAAACTTCAAGCGTGCATTAAAGATATAAAATCCTGGATGACCCACAATTTTCTGATGTTGAACTCAAACAAAACGGAAGTTATTGTGCTGGGACCCAAGCACCACCGAACTTCATTATCTAAATATATAGCTACCCTAGATGGTATTGCCCTGGCCTCCAGCACTACTGTCAGAAATCTAGGAGTCATTTTTGACCAGGATCTATCCTTTAACGCCCACTTAAAACAAACCTCAAGAACAGCCTTTTTCCATCTTCGTAACATTGCCAAAATCAGGAACATCCTGTCTCAAAACGATGCTGAAAAACTAGTCCATGCATTCGTAACTTCCCGGCTGGACTACTGTAATTCTTTACTATCAGGCTGCTCAAATAAGTCCCTCAAGACCCTCCAGCTGATCCAGAATGCTGCAGCACGTGTTCTGACAAGAACTAACAAAAGAGATCACATTTCTCCTGTATTAGCTTCTCTGCATTGGCTTCCTGTAAAATCCAGGATTGAATTTAAAATCCTTCTCCTGACCTACAAAGCACTAAATGGTCAAGCACCATCATACATAGAAGAGCTTTTAGTACCTTATTGTCCCACTAGAGCACTGCGCTCCCAGAACTCAGAGCTACTTGTGGTTCCTAGAGTCTCTAAAAGTAGAATCGGAGCCAGAGCCTTCAGCTACCAGGCTCCTCTCCTGTGGAACCAGCTCCCAACTTGGGTTCGGGGGGCTGACACCGTCGCCACATTTAAGAATAAACTGAAAACCATCATCTTTGATAAAGCTTATAGTTAGGGAGTGAGGAGTTGCAGCATAGTAGAGTAGAGTAGAGGGAGGCAGGAAGTACAAGCCCGTTCCGGCAGGGGAGAGTACGAGCCCGGTCCAGGGCCCCTCTCTTTAGCCTGCCTCTCTTAGTTATACTATTATAACTCTAGACTGCTGTGGGAAGCTCCTTCCAAGGACACAATGAGCCGCTCCCTCTTCTCTCTTTTCACTTGTCTCCTTTTGTGTGCATCTTAGTCCCAGAAATGCCTGTTACTAACCTAGCTCTGGGGAGTTTTCTCCCCGGAGTCCCTTTGCTTCTTTTCACCCAGAACATCGCCTTGGAATTGGGTGGCACCTACACCGGGGTCCTGGGTGCAGCTGACGCTATGGACTTACTACACCCTGCTACGCTCTGCGTTTCCCCGCAGTGTCCGACTGCGTCCTGCCGCGTCCAACCGCGTCCACCCAGGCTGCTGTGCCACACTACATCCCCGTAACGCCCTGCTGTGCCCTACTATGACATGAACTACTATGACTACCATTGTGATCACTGCTTCACTATCTTTATTATGACTATTATTGCCACCATTCACCACTCCCCCAACTGGTGCCGTCAGACACCGCCTACCAAGAGTCTGGGTCTGTCCGAGGTTTCTTCCTAACAAAAAAAAGGGAGTTTTTCCTTGCCACTGTCGCAATAGCTACTGCTAATGCTTGCTCTTGAGGCAACCACTGTAATAGTTGGGGCTTCGTAAAGTACAGAGTTTGGTCTAGACCTACTCTATCTGTAAAGGTCTCGAGATAACTCTTGTTATGATTTGATACTATAAATAAATTATTGAATTGAATTGAATTTAATTATTCATTTATAGTATCAAATCATAACAAGAGTTATCTCGAGACACTTTACAGATAGAGTAGGTCTAGACCAAACTCTGTACTTTACGAAGCCCCAACTATTACAGTGGTTGCCTCAAGAGCAAGCATTAGCAGTAGCTATTGCGACAGTGGCGAGGAAAAACTCCCTTTTTTTGTTAGGAAGAAACCTCGGACAGACCCAGACTCTTGGTAGGCGGTGTCTGACGGCACCAGTTGGGGGAGTGGTGAATGGTGGCAATAATAGTCATAATAAAGATAGTGAAGCAGTGATCACAATGGTAGTCATAGTAGTTCATGTCATAGTAGGGCACAGCAGGGCGTTACGGGGTGTAGTGTGGCACAGCAGCCTGGGTGGACGCGGTTGGACGCGGCAGGACGCAGTCGGACACTGCGGGGAAACGCAGAGCGTAGCAGGGTGTAGTAAGTCCATAGCGTCAGCTGCACCCAGGACCCCGGTGTAGGTGCCACCCAATTCCAAGGCGATGTTCTGGGTGAAGAAGAAGCAAAGGGACTCCGGGGAGAAAACTCCCCAGAGCTAGGTTAGTAACAGGCATTTCTGGGACTAAGATGCACACAAAAGGAGACAAGTGAAAAGAGAGAAGAGGGAGCGGCTCATTGTGTCCTTGGAAGGAGCTTCCCACAGCAGTCTAGAGTTATAATAGTATAACTAAGAGAGGCAGGCTAAAGAGAGGGGCCCTGGACCGGGCTCGTACTCTCCCCTGCCGGAACGGGCTTGTACTTCCTGCCTCCCTCTACTCTACTCTACTATGCTGCAACTCCTCACTCCCTAACTATAAGCTTTATCAAAGATGATGGTTTTCAGTTTATTCTTAAATGTGGCGACGGTGTCAGCCCCCCGAACCCAAGTTGGGAGCTGGTTCCACAGGAGAGGAGCCTGGTAGCTGAAGGCTCTGGCTCCCATTCTACTTTTAGAGACTCTAGGAACCACAAGTAGCTCTGAGTTCTGGGAGCGCAGTGCTCTAGTGGGACAATAAGGTACTAAAAGCTCTTCTATGTATGATGGTGCTTGACCATTTAGTGCTTTGTAGGTCAGGAGAAGGATTTTAAATTCAATCCTGGATTTTACAGGAAGCCAATGCAGAGAAGCTAATACAGGAGAAATGTGATCTCTTTTGTTAGTTCTTGTCAGAACACGTGCTGCAGCATTCTGGATCAGCTGGAGGGTCTTGAGGGACTTATTTGAGCAGCCTGATAGTAAAGAATTACAGTAGTCCAGCCGGGAAGTTACGAATGCATGGACTAGTTTTTCAGCATCGTTTTGAGACAGGATGTTCCTGATTTTGGCAATGTTACGAAGATGGAAAAAGGCTGTTCTTGAGGTTTGTTTTAAGTGGGCGTTAAAGGATAGATCCTGGTCAAAAATGACTCCTAGATTTCTGACAGTAGTGCTGGAGGCCAGGGCAATACCATCTAGGGTAGCTATATATTTAGATAATGAAGTTCGGTGGTGCTTGGGTCCCAGCACAATAACTTCCGTTTTGTTTGAGTTCAACATCAGAAAATTGTGGGTCATCCAGGATTTTATATCTTTAATGCACGCTTGAAGTTTAGCTAACTGACCGCTTTCGTCTGGCTTGATTGACAGATATAATTGGGTGTCGTCTGCGTAACAGTGAAAGTTAATTGAGTGTTTCCTAATAATATTGCCTAGAGGAAGCATATATAAAGAGAATAGAATTGGTCCAAGCACTGAGCCTTGAGGAACGCCATGGCTAACTTTAGCGTATTTGGATGGTTTATCGTTAATATTAACAAATTGGGATCGCTCAGAAAAATAGGACTTAAACCAGCTTAGTGCGATTCCTTTAATGCCAACTAAATGTTCCAGTCTCTGTAAGAGGATGGTATGGTCAATAGTGTCGAATGCAGCACTAAGATCTAATAAGACAAGTACGGAGACAAGTCCTTTGTCAGCAGCAGTTAGAAGGTCGTTAGTGATTTTCACCAGTGCCGTCTCTGTGCTATGATGCATTCTAAATCCTGACTGAAAGTCTTCAAATAGACTATTTCTATGCAGAAAGTCACACAATTGATTAGCGACTACCTTCTCAAGGATTTTGGAGAGAAACGGGAGGTTAGATATAGGTCTATAGTTGGCTAAGACCTCAGGGTCGAGGGTGGGTTTTTTCAGAATAGGTTTTATCACAGCTACTTTAAAAGACTGCGGTACGTGACCCGTTAATAAGGACATATTGATCGTATCTAGTAATGTGGTGTTGACCACGGGTAGTGCTTCTTTAAGTAGCTTCGTTGGAATGGGGTCTAAGAGACAGGTAGTTGGCTTAGCTGAAGAGACCCTTAACATTAATTGTTGGAGGTCTAAAGGATAAAAGCCGTCTAAATAAGTATCAGGTCTTATCGTTCTCTCTAGCCCTCCTGCGCCCAATGGTGAGTCGTTGGAAGCTGTGGGCAGAAGGTGATGAATTTTTTCTCTAATTGTTATAATTTTATCATTAAAAAAGGTCATGAAGTCATCACTGCTCAGAGCTATAGGAATAGATGGCTCAATAGAGCTGTGACTATCTGTCAGCCTGGCTACAGTGCTGAAAAGAAACCTTGGGTTGTTCTTATTTTCTTCTATTAGTGTTGAGTAATAGTCTGATCTGGCATTTCTGAGGGCCCTCCTATAATTTTTTAGACTATCTTGCCAATCCACACGAGATTCTTCCAGTTTGGTGGAACGCCATTTACTTTCAAGTTTTCGTGAGATTTGTTTTAATTTGCGAGTTTGGGAGTTATCCAAGGTGCTAGTTTCCTTTCCTTCATCATCTTCTTTTTGAGAGGAGCAACCGAGTCTAAAGTAGTCCGTAGGCAGGCCGTAGCAGCGTCTACAAAGTTATCAAGTTGGGAGGGACTAGAGTTAACATAACAGTCCTCTGTTATATTAAGGCATGACATTGAGTTAAGTGCTGTTGGAATAGCTTCCTTAAATTTAGCTATAGCACTGTCAGATAAGCATCTAGTGTAGAAACTTTTATTTAATTTCGTATAGTCTGGTAGTAGGAATTCGAAAGTTATTAAAAAATGGTCTGATAATAAAGGATTCTGCGGAAATACTATTAAATCGTCAATTTTGATGCCATATTCTAGCACAAGGTCGAGGGTGTGGTTAAAACAGTGCGTGGCCTTATGCACCCTCTGACTGAAACCAATAGAATCTAGCAGTGAATTGAAAGCAGTACTAAGGCTATTGCTCTCAATGTCCACATGGATATTAAAATCACCTACAATAAGTACTTTGTCTGATTGAAGGACTACGCATGATAAAAACTCTGAGAATTCAGATAAAAACTCAGAATATGGACCTGGTGCTCGGTAAACAACAACGAATATAATTGGCTGTACTGTTTTCCATGTTGGGTGTTGAAGATTAAGAACAAGGCTTTCAAACGAGTTATAATTTAGTTTAGGTTTAGGATTAATTAACAGGCTCGAGTCAAATATGGCTGCAACTCCCCCTCCTCGGCCTGAGCCTCGTGGAATTTGGGTATTATTATGACTGGGAGGAGTGGCTTCGTTTAAACTAACATATTCGTCATGGCCCAGCCAGGTTTCGGTGAGGCAGAATAAATCAATGTGGTTATCTGATATCAATTCGTTTACCAATAATGCTTTCGATGACAGAGATCTAATATTTAATAGTCCACATTTGATTTTCCTATTCTGTTCTATCGTTGCAGTGGTTGTTTTAATTCCAATTAGGTTGTTTAGTATAGCACCTCTTTTGTTAGCGTTTGGTTTAAACGGTCTCAGTCGGGGGACAGACACGGTGGTTATGGGATTATGAATGGGTGATTGCTCTGAAGGGAGCACAGAGGGGCGTATAGCGCTGTATCTCTGATTATTGACTTTGGGAGAGTGTGTCTGGTCAGTGTGCTTGTGGGAGTGTTTACGGGATGTAAACAGTCAATCAGAGGTCTGGGTATGCAGGGCGTGGTGCAAATTTCCACGTAGCATCTGGCTTCCGCGTGTATTGGGATGAATCCCATCCCTGCTGAACAGGGAGCCACGTTCCCAAAACAGATTGAAGTTGTCAATAAAACCTATCCTGTGAATACTGCATGTGAGCTGGAGCCAGGTGTTAAGGGAGAGTAGTCTGCTAAAGAGGCATGATCCGCGACCTAGAGATGGAAGTGGGCCCGAAATAAAAACCGACTTCCCAGTGCTTTTTAAAGCCTCAATGAGAGTGGTAAAGTCTCGCCTTGTGCGCTCACACTCCTGAATCCGAGTGGACATGTCGTTATGTCCACAATGGACCACGATGCGTTTGATAGAGGTCGGAAATGAGGGTATCAGGTCCATAACTTTAGCCAGGATGTCTGCAACTTTGGCTCCGGGAAAACAGTGTGTGACAGCATTATGAAACCGTAGGTCTCTAGTGATGGAGTCCCCAATAATTACTGTGGTTAGGGGGAAGAGCGGACGAGGAGTGGGGGGGTGTGGGTAGCCGGTGACGGGAGCAAAACAGTCAGTGTCGGTTTCAGATGGGCAGGGAAAAGAAGAGGAAGAATGCTTACCGTTCGGTTGTGGAGATTGTTTTTGAGGAACGTTGTCATTTGGCCGATCCAGGCAGTGTAGGCCACCGGACCGTCTGACTACCGCATCCCTCAGAAGCTTTCGCCGCGCGGTAGCAATCGTCTTCCGTGACGACGGCTGGTCAGTCTGCTTTGAAGCGGGGCGAGCCCGGTGAGCCGCACTGGCCACCACCGGCTCCGACTCCGACAAAGCATTGAAGCGGTTGGAGAGGCTGAGGGCAGGAGGCGATGGAGCCCTACCCGAGGCTCTCTTTCGGCCGCAAACCACCTCAGTCCAGGGTGGCTTGATAACCGGTGTCGAGCAGGACGATGGGCGTGGGCAGGCAGCTGGGTCCCATGGCGCGGTATCCTGGAAGGCCGCCGAGAGAGATGAGATCCGGAGCGACTGATTATGAGCCACGTCCAAGCAGGCGGTTAACAAAGCATCTTTGGTTTTTAAGTCCTCGGAAAGCCGACGAACATCTTCCCTGAGGTCAGCAATTTCTTTGTTTGTATTATTGAACAACGAGGAAATCCTGAGGGGGAGTGGGGACTCGCCAGGTGTAGAGGTTGCCATGAAGCTAGCGTTAGTTTAGCCGGTAGGCCTAGTCTTGATAAATTAGCGTGAGGCTAATACTTACTTACACGTAAAAATTTATCTTTGGTTTTAAAAACACTTTATTAGTATAATAAAAACTAGGCGATAGAGCCGACTGTTAGGTAGGAGGTTGAAGGCAGCTGCCGGCTGCCTCGTCCCCGCCGACTGCTGTCGCTTGTGGATGACGTTCGCTTGTGGATGACGTGCAGCAGCTCGTCAGAATAAACTGCGCAGAATCGTTGTTGTTTTGAATGAATGTTAAAATGTTTTAGAAGTCATTTTAAGTCTTTAGTATGTTTTTTTTCTAATAGCATAGAAGTGAGTAAAAGCATTTAGCAAAATGGTGTCACTGGGAGAGGGTTTGAGGAGGTTGTGGAGAGGTTCTGGCCCACCAGTGCCACCTGTAATACCAAATCCTGAAAGCTCCCTAGCTCCCATTAGGTTAGGACTAGAGATCTGAAACTTTATAGAGGTATTGCTGACAAGGTCTAGAAGGTATGTGTTGTGTTCTGCATAGTGTGGCACAAAGTATGTTTTAGTTATTTTACCAAAATAACTATTTTGAACCATGTTTGAACTGCTGTAGTGTATGTTGTGTTTTCATCACATGCTAATCAAGAACATTCTCAGAAACTAGAAGAATTTAGGTTTCAATGAAGTCTCATACATGTATTCTGGCCTCACAGTTCTTCTGTTAGAAGCTTTTCTCTTTGGGGAAGGGAAATAGACCAAAATCAAGCAAAAGAGGTTAAAGCATAATGAGCCTCATGCAGCTACAACGAGACAAACTACTCAAATTGAGGTCACATTTGCATTCTTTAGATGTGTTTTTCACCGGCAACTTTTCATAAGATACAAGGCATCAGACGGCCCCCCCACTTCCATGGATACATCCCAGTTCTTGTAGCAGATGGTGACGTTGATGAGAACACAGCTAGAAGTTAATCCATGAAGTCAAAGCCAACTGTGAGAGCTGAAGGGCAGCAACAAGTCTGTTAGTTCTACCTCCATCTGAAGCCACGGGACACAGCCAGGCCCCCCCCATCCTTACTATCTTCACTACTACACACATGTTTGGATTTAAACTGTTTAAATAGTTTTATACTCCTGGACAACAACTGCACATTCCTGCACTAATGTACACATTCACATCAGACACTTTATATATGTATTATTCTTATCTTTTTCAATAAGATGAACATTTTAAAAGTCTCTTTGGATGTAAGCATCATATCAGTTGAGTCAGACAGCCAGCAGGTGGCAGCACAGCACCTTCTCTTTCTTTACACATGCTCAGTTCAGCTCACAGTTCACTCTGTTGGCTTGCTCTTTCATTTATGTATTTATTTTATGTATAGTATATTACAGTAACAGACACACACACACACACACACACACACACACACACACACACACACACAAGGTGCCTCCACTGGACTGGTGGTAGAATCAATCAGGAAATGGGCTACCTCGAGCAGCCTGATTGGACTGAAGAGTTGTTGAAGAGTTGTAGAAGAACGGTTGCGGTGAGAGCTACTCGGTATGACTGAATAAAAGGCTGTGATATCATTGTGCTCTTTAATGTAGCCTATGTTTGTGTTTACAAAACCACCACTTTGCAGTATTTTGTGCATGACAACTGTTTGATAATGCAGTGCACGGTATGTAAATGTCACGAGGTGACCGGTCCTGCACTAGAACGAGTTGAGAAGTTAACAAACTCTTGCCAAATGAGAATTAACGGCACATTAGGTAGGCTACGGTTTACCAATTCACAACTCCCATTAGGCTAGGCTACAGGCTACTGAACGAGACCGTAACCGTGCCTAATGCATGAGTCTATGTAATCAAACGGGTGTCTAGGTTCTCGGAAAGTTGGAGTTATCAACCGATCCCAGAAGCCTTTATGTCTCGTGCATCTTAGAATTGTGTTCATGGAAATTCATAGGCTACATTACTAAGGGGAAAGTATTATATCACATACAAATACACATCATGTTATCTTGGTAGTTATGTTAAGTTAGGGTGACCAGACGACCCCGGTTTCTGGGGACAGTCCCCGGTTTCGGTGACCTGTCCCCGGCTGGAGCTGTCCCCGGTTTTCACTGTGACTGACAGACCGAAATTGGAATGAAAGAAAGAAAACATGACCAAACGTATAGTCGTGCACCCTACACGCGCAGGCTCAAGACAGCCAGAGCGAGCACTGCTCAGAGCTCAGAGATGTTCTAGAATGCCCATTTTACGATGCTAAAATTGCTGTTTATTTACATGGAGTCTGGTGGGTTTAGCGAATGCAATTTTGCGGACTTTTTATGTTTAAAAAAAAATATCTTACTCTTTAACAGACAGGTCCACCTCCTTAGAAATCCTTTCCATAATGTTGTCTGACACTTATAATATTAATCTGAGGCTGTCAGCGGCAAAACAAGCACTTTTATGAACGTAAATACAAGCTGGACAATTGTTGTTTCTTGTTTCACCGTTGCCGACTGCAGTGATCTTGTTTAATACTGGACCAATGTCAAAGGAAAATATTTCCTCAATAGTTTTAATTGTATCTGATACTCAATGAGCTGTTGCAGAAACAAGCCCAGCGTGAAGCAATAAAGCAAAAGCTGTCAGATAAATGTAGTGCAGTAAACATTACAACATTTCCCTCTGAGGTGTAGTGGAGTACATGTATGAAGTAGCAGCAGGGGCGATTAGCTGAATTGAACACGGTTAAATGCTGACAGCTAAGGTTAAACGGTGTAAAGTGTGACTGTATTTCACTGTAGAGGATTCCAACAGCGGGATGTAACAGTCTGCAGGCAGCTGCCGTTGTCGGAAAAACAACAGACGTTCACTTGAAACTGGTAGCCTCGTGGTGCATTCAGAGTTATTGTAAAATCCAGCTACTAGCTAGCTAGTGATTGTAGTGTTAACTGGCATCACGTGCAGCGATGTTTCTGTTGCCTGTAACGTCTGTTTCAGAGCATCAGAGAGAAGTGCAGACATATCAGTGGCACCAGAATGAGGCAATCCACGTTGCTATTCCTGCAGCAGCAGGATGTGTTACGAGGAAGTACGGCAAAGTGTGGCAAAGGGTCAAAATAGTAGCCTGTTAGGCACGACGCAAAGCCGAGTGAAATGAAAATAAATTAATAAATGCCAGCATGCGATTAAAAAAAAATGAACGCGTTATGCTCGGCCCTTAATCGCATCGCGATTAACGCGTTAATGCTGACAGCCCTAATTATTATTATTAAATAATTTCATAAAAAATCAAACCTTAGCAATAAACAAACATTTCTTTAATGTTGCCGACTGTTTAGTACCCTTCTTTTTTTTCTCTTTTTTATTATTTTTTAGTAGTTTATGCACCGGCACCGTTTTAAAAGTATCGCTTTAGCACCGGTATCGGAAAAAACCCAAACCATCCGAATCAGAATCAGCTTCATTGGCCAGGTTTGCGTAGACAAGGATAAGGAATTTGACTCCAGTAATCTTTGCTCTGAAAATACAACACTTAACATATTAAGAATAAAAACAGAGATGACGGTAAGAATATAAAAAATACTGTTAGTTTACAGTATAACAATACAATAGAATTTACAATTTGACAAAAAATATACAAGAAGAGAGGGAAGGAATAGTGCAATATCGGTTAATGGTCTGAGATATTAGAATTTGAATATGAGTACAGTGCAAGGCAGATCAGTGCAATGGTAATATATTAATAACAATATTGTAACTGTAGGGTTGAAATAGAAATGAGGTAGATGAGCAGAACAGTGTTGATTGACTTTGTTCAGTGTAAGGGTGTGTGTGGGGGGGGGGGGGGGTATTTCTGAGTGTTCAACAGAGTAACTGCTTGGGGAAAGAAGCTGTCTCTGTGTCGGCTGGTTTTGGCGAACAGTGCCCTGTATCTCCTACCAGAGGGAAGGAGGTTGAACAGTTTGTGACCAGGATGTGAGGGGTCTGCAGAGATTTTTGCTGCCCTTTTCCTGACCCTGGCCCGGTACAAGTCCTGGATGGAGGGAAGGACAGTTCCAATGATCCTCTCTGCAGCCCTAATTGTCCGTTGCAGTCTGGCCCTGTCCCGTTTGGTGGCTGACCCAAACCAGACAGTGATGGAGGTGCAGATGACAGACTGAATGATGTCTCATTCAGTGAATGAATGAATCACTGTCTTCTCCACAGTCTTCTTGGGGTTTAACTCCAGGTGGTTCTGACTGCACCATTTGACCAGCTGTTCCACTTCCTGTCTGTAAGCAGACTCATCACCATCCTGGATCAAACCAATGACGGTGGTGTCATCTGCAAACTTCAGGAGTTTTACAGATGGGTTCTTTGAGGTGCAATCATTGGTGTAGAGGGAGAAGAGCAGCGGGGAGAGGACACACCCCTGTGGGGCGCCAGTGCTGATGGACCGGGTTTTTGATGAGATGCTCCCCAGTCTGACATGCTGCTGCCTGTCAATCAGGAAGCTGATGATCCCCTGACAGGTGGCGGCAGGCACTGAGAACTGGGTGAGCTTCTGATGTAGGAGTTCAGGGATGATGGTGTTAAATGCCGAGCTGAAGTCCTCAAACAGGATCCTGGCATACGTCCCTGGGGAGTCGAGGTGGTGCAGGATGTTTTGCAGTCCCATGTTGACAGCATCATCCTCCGACCTGTTTGCCCTGTAGGCAAACTGCAGGGAGTCCAGCAGGGATCCTGTGATGTCCTTCAGGTGGCTCAGCACCAGTCTTTCAAAGGATTTCATGACCACAGACGTCAGGGCGACAGGCTTGTAGTCATTTAATCCTGTGATGGAGGTTTTTTGGGGACTGGGATGATGGTGGAGCATTTGAAACAGGAGGGCACTTCACACAGCTCCAGGGACCGGTTAAGAGATCTGCGTGAAGATTGGCGCCAGCTGTTCAGCACAGACTCGCAAACAAGAGGGGGACACACCATCAGGTCCTGGAGCCTTCTTGATCTTCTGCTTCTGAAAGAGCAGGCACACATCCTTCTCGCGGATCGTTAGCGCAGGTGGGTGGAGGGGGATGGGTGTGATAATGGGTGCTTTTCAAACCTGCAGTAAAAGTCGTCAGCCAGTCTGGGATTTTCTGCAGGGTGGGGGGATGGTCTGTTGTTATCCGGGATGTTACGCAGGCCTCTCCAAACTGATGCAGGGTCATTGGCTGAGAGGCTGAGTCTTTTAAGTTTCTCGCTGTAGCTTCTTTTGGCTACCTTGATCTCCTTTGTCAGCTTGTTCCTGGCCTGCTTGTATAGGCCCCGGTCCCCACTCCTGTAGGCCTCCTCTTTGGCTTGATGCAGTTTCCTAAGATTAGGAGTGAACCAAGGTTTGCTGTTGTTGGATGTGCAGAAGGTCTCGGTTTGCACAAAGTTGTTGTATGTGCAAAAACTGATGTAAGATGTTACAGTGTCAGTGAGGTCATTGAGGTCTGTGAAAGTCTGAGTTGTTGTGATTGAGAAGCAGCAGCTCATCCATCTTCTTTGCGAGGGACCGGACGTTTGCCCGGTGAATGGCTGGAAGCGAGGTGCGTAGTCCTCACTAAAATCACGATGATGTTTAGGAGTTCCTCTCTGGTAAAAGTAAAGTAAAAGACCACATAAAGCGTACTAAACGCACAAAAACAAAGCACTAGAGAGCAAAGTACCAAGGCTACTGTCCGCAGCTCCATCTTGTCTAGAAAAAAACGATACCCAACCCAACTCATGAACATGTTTTCAGAGCCAAGCTGTTTCCTCCTGCATGTACACTCACCTTGAAGATTATTAGGAACACCTGTTCAATTTTTCGTTAATGCAATTATCTAATCAACCAATCACTTGGAAGCTGCTTCGATGCATTTAGGGGTGTGGTCCAGGTCTAGACAATCTCCTGAGCTCCAAACTAAATGTCAGAATGGGAAAGAAAGGTGATCTAAGCAACTTTGAGCGTGGCATGGTTGTTGGTGCCAGACGGGCTGGTTTGAGTATTTTCCAATCTGCTCAGTTACTGGGATTTTCATGCACAACCATTTCTAGGGTTTACAAAGAATGGTCTGAAAAACATCCAGTATGCGGCAGTCCTGTGGGCGAAAACGCCTTGTTGATGCTAGAGGTCAGAGGAGAATTGGCCGACTAATTCCAGCTGATAGAAGATCAACTTTGACTCAAATAACCACTCGATACAACCGAAGGTATGCAGCCAAGCATTTGTGAAGCCACAACACGCACAACCTTGAGGGGGATGGGCTGCACCAGCAGAAGACCCCACCGGGTACCACTCATCTCCACTAAAAATAGGAAAATGAGGCTACAATTTGCACAAGCTCACCAAAATTGGACCTTTCAAGACTGGAAAAATGTTGCCTGGTCTGATGAGTCTCGATTTCTGTTGAGACATTCAGATGGTAGAGTCAGAATTTGGCGTAAACAGAATGAGAACATGGATCCGTCATGCCTTGTTACCACTGGGCAGGCTGGTGGTGTAATGGTGTGGGGGATGTTTTCTTGGCACACTTTAGGCCCCTTAGTACCAATTGGGCATCGTTTAAATGCCACAGCTTCCTGAGCATTGTTTCTGACCATGTCCATCCCTTTATGACCACCATGTACCCATCCTCTGATGGCTACAGCAGGATAATGCACCATGTCACAAAGCTCGAATTATTTCAAATTGATTTCTTGAACATGATAATAAGTTCACCGTACTAAAATGGCCCCCACAGTCACCAGATATCAACCCAATAGTGATTTACATGCTTTAGCTACAACCATCAATACATAATTCTTTTATCGTTTAAAACCATGCCATTTACTTCATAAAAATGAACACCGTTATAATATAATAATAATTTAAATGACGCCATGACTTCCGGGGCAACAGGAAGTGACCCAGAGTTTGAGTTATTTATTTATTAGCTGTCAATATATATTGTGGCTTTGTCAAATGTTAGCTTGAATAATGTAACTAATATTCTGTAAATTTCAAGCTTCATAGATATGAGAATTTTGGCTGTTTTAAGCTTTTATTGTCTACTAACCTGAGCCACCCCTGTATTGTACTGTTGTGTTGGTATGTTCCAATTCCAGTGGCACGCTTCAGGTCTATATAGACTAGCAGCTTCAGTTGCTCTCAGTTTAGAGTCGAATAGTGACTTGTTCAAAAGTCAACCTGTAAACAGCTGTAAGATTGTATAAATGTTTTTGACTCTCAGGTCAATTTACTTTATTTTCTTGAAAGTATTTCTTTTGCATTCCTTAATTTTGTTAATTTTGATATGATTATTCTTGCCTCAGTGGCCGTAATTGGCGTGAATAATAAAATCCCATCTTTTCAACCTCATCTCCGACTCATCCTGAGTGTTTACACCTGCTCACAACTTCTAATCCACATCTTACCCTCAGCAGGACACAGTTTTAAAAGAAGGGGGGGGATTCTTTTTTTAAATGAGTCAATCCAGAAAGGTTACAGGAGGCCTACACAGTCTGTATTTCTTTTTTTTTCATCAATAGTTTTTTTATTGATTGTTTAACATAACAAAATAATCAATGCACATACATACAAACCATGTTTGACATCCAAGGAAAATAAATGCAAATTACAGCGACATTAAGAATAACCAAAAAAAAGTGACAATAACTAAAAGCTTCTCAT
This sequence comes from Sander lucioperca, assembly GCF_008315115.2. Taxonomy (NCBI): domain Eukaryota; kingdom Metazoa; phylum Chordata; class Actinopteri; order Perciformes; family Percidae; genus Sander; species Sander lucioperca. Next base: position 23,117,779 of record NC_050183.1, read on the forward strand.
CACATCTTATTATATTTGACACAGCTTCTCAGACATCCATTGATACGTCATTTCCACCATGTTCAAGGAAGAAAGAAAGGATTCCAGATTTCCTCAAACCTCCTATATTTACCTTTCACAATATAAGTTACCTTTTCCATAGATGTAATTATTGCCATTTCTTTCAGCCAGTTACCTATACTTGGCGCCTTTATGTTCTTCCATTGTAAAGCAATAAGACTCTTGGCTTGTAATAGACACGTCTCTGAATGCATATTCCTTACTTTTCAGTGGCATGTTTAGGGGGTATAGATGTAATATAAATAATTTTGCAGAAATTGGTATATTGGTATTCAGAATTTTATCTATTATGCATTTCACATCCTTTCAAAATGTCATATGTTCACATTCCCAAATGCAATGGTATAGAGTGCCTTTAAATGTGGTACATTTAACACGTGTCCGGGATATTTTTATTATATTTGAGTAACATGGTGGGAGTTATGTAAGTTTGAATCAGCCATTTATATTGCAATAGTTTCAGTCTGACATTTACTGTCTGGATTTGAGCTTCCTTGCACGTCTTCATCCTATCATTCACATGGATGTCCTCTTTTAAATCCTTCCATGCTTCAAGTTTGTTATCTGAGGAGACCTGTGACCCTGACACTATAATGCCATATAGTAGTGATATTAAGCCTCTGCTATAACAATCTTTTACCACTTCCCTCTCTAATATTGACAAAGATGGCATATCTAAAGAGTTATTTTGAGAAGTGAAAATGAAATTCCTTATTTGTAAGAATTAAAAAAAAAAGTTTTTTAGATATATCAAATGTACGAACCACTTCCTCAAACAACATAAGTTTACTGGATGAATATAGATCCGCAATCGTCTTCCCTTTATCTGCCCATATTTTGAAACCTGCATCCAGTCGGCCTGGTTTAAGCCTTGTATTGCCCCAGATGGGGCTATAACAAGACAAGTTATTGGGGATGCCTAAATACATCTTAATTTCATACCATGCATTTATCATATTTAAGACTATTGGGTTAGAGATGTTTTTTCTAAGGTCTTTGAGTTCTGAGGAATATAGATACAAGCTTAGAGGCAGGCCTGATGTGATTGCAGTTTAGGAGGCACCAAAGGGATGTTTTGAAATAGGTATAAGAGTTTGGGCAGAATATTCATTTTCAAAATATTTATACGACCTATGGTATGGGTAAAGATGTCCATCTTTCAATGGAATGAGAAATATTTTCTAATAGAGGGTCATAATTTACTGAAACAATATTCTCAAGGGTTGGTACAATGTTTATGCCCAGATATGTAGAGCAGCTGAATTAAAAATGGATGCTTCATGGATGAGCTGTTGTCTATCTCCCTCATTCAATAACATAAAAATGCTTTTAGAATTATTCATCTTGTATCCACATATCTTTCCAAACGTACTAATAAGTAGTAAAGCAGGAATGGAGTTATTGAGGTGTTTTAAAAACAGCAAAACATCATCCGCAAATAAGGCAATTTTATGTTCTACTTGACCAACAGTAATACCTGTTATGGCCTTATGTTTCCTAACTGCAATTGCAAAAGGCTCAATGGAGTTTGCAAAGAGGAGAGGAGAGGAGAGAGAGGTGATCCCTGTTGACAGCCTTTTGGCACTGGTGAATGGTTTGGATACCATGTTATGCATTAGCACCTCAGCTACAGGATTGCTATAAAGTAGCCTAACCCACTTAGAAAATCGTTCCCCAAAGCCAAACCTTGTCAGTAGTTAAAATAAATAAAATAAAAAAAAATAAAAAATAGGGCCATTCTACCCTATCAAAGGCCTTTTCAGGAATCTAGTGCTAGGATGGCAGTGTCTTGTCCGCCCCTCTGGTCATGAAGAATGTTGAGAAGCCTTCTAACATTATGAAATCCCTGTCTACGTTCTATGAAACCATTTTGGTCCTCTCCTATCAGCCCAGGTAGTATAACTTCTAAACACTTAGCATAATATTTTTGTGTCTGAGTTGAGGAGACTTATTGGACACGTTTTCACATCTTGTATTAGTTTTCCCTGGTTTTGGTAATGTAATTAATGCTCCCCTCATTGACATAGGTAGGTAGTTCCTGAAAAGCTTCCAACATCATTTCCAGAAGCTTTACATTTTTTATAGATATCTATGGAAAGGCCATCCGGGCCCGCCGTTATTCCTGCTGTCATCGCATCAAAAGCATTTCATATTTCGTTCAATATTAACTCCTCATCAGATTAATTTGATCTTCTTCAGAAATCTCTAGTAGGTTAAGATTATCTAAGAACTGTTTCTGAAAATCCATATTAGGAGAGCACTCTGACCTATAAAGCTTTTCATAAGAAATCTCTAAATGTTTCATTAATCTCCACTGGATCTTTTATGTTTTCTGATGGACCTTCAATTAAAATTATGGCTCGTTCAGTTTGTCTTTGTTTGATCTGCCATGCAAGTAGCCTTCCTGCTTTATCTCCTTGTTCATAAAAAGTTTGTTTCAATTTCAAAACTTTTGCAGCTGCTCTACTCGCTGACAATTCATTGTATCGGGCCCTTAATAGCAGTAGTTTATTGTGATCATCTGCATTATCAGTTGTGTTATGGTGTAAATCATTTTCCAATTGGGTAATCTGTTCATTTAACTGTTTCATCTCCTGTCTAGATTGTTTGGCTTTTGCACTGCAAAATGAATGCTTTAAATGCTTCCCATCTTATACATGCTGAAGTTTCAGATGTGTTAGTTTCAAAGTATAGGTCTATTTGTTTACCTAGGAATTCTATGAATAGAGGGTCTTGAAGCCATCCTGTTTGAAGATGCCATTTAGGGGGTTTGCTCACCATTTTGTTATTGATATATGTTAATGCTATTGCTGCATGGTCAGAGATAACTACACTATGGTACTGACAGTCAGAGATCCTGGGAAGCAAAAGTGCAGATATAAAAAAAAAATCATCAATATGTGAGTATGTTTGATGAGTACTAGAGTAACATGAGTAAGCTATTGAGTTAGGGTTAAGATTTCTCCAAATATCCAGCAGGTTTAAATCCATCATGAACTGTTGAATCAGTTTTCTTGATTTGGTAGAGCTGGGGGTAAACGATTATTTATTAAACGATTAATCGGGCGATTATTTTATCGATTAGTCGATTAGTCGACTAATCTAACGACTAATTGGACGATTAATATAACGATTATTTTTCTGTTGCTCGATTAATAAAAACCATAATGTATCTCAAATAAATACCAAAAAATTCTTAATAATATATTTTATTAAACAATTTTGCACAGCAAAAAATCTTCTGCTTTACACAAAATAAAATAATTATTTTACTGTTATACAGAATGAAAGGCCAGCCTGTTTACTCTTTTACAGTACCAACATAACTCTCTTGTTCAAAAAAATCAAGTTGTAGTGCAAAAAAGAAAAACACTGCAGTGAACAGTACAGACATTCCTGAGAGTGTTTAACACAACATAACAGTCCCAACATAAAACCTGATGCATAATCAAACTGACTCTCTTAACTGCTATTCTGTAGGTTTACATGCTAATGCAGCTGTGCACTTTGGTGGTGCTAGGCTAACCAACGCATCTTAGCTCTCTGTGCAGTTTGTTCGTGCTAGGTTAGTAGCTAACGTTCACGTTAGCTAACGTTAGCTACTATAGATAGCTGTGTTCTGCAGCCGTAAGCTAGCTACCATTCAAGCCAACATTAGATGATAACTAACGTTAGCTAAACACAGCTGTCTAGGCGCCAGTAGCTAGCTAACGTTAACGTTAGCTACTAACCTAGCACGAACAAACTGCACGGAGAGCTAAGATAGTTAGCTAGCACCACCTAAGTGCGCAGGCTACACAACACACTACACAAACATGAAATTAATTTAGCCAACGTTAGTACTTGGGACTATATTTGAAGTATTCCCATACCTTCGATGATTAAGGGCGAGCTGTTTTTTTAGGACTTTTTCTTTTCATGGGGCTTTTTGCAGGGCTTTGTTGGGAATTCTGTGAGGAGGTTGCTGTTTCGTCCTCCATCCTGCAATGTTTTGGTCTCCCACATGTGTGTGTGGCGAAGCGTCGACGCAAAAATACGACGTCGACGTAATTTTGACGTCGATGCGTCAACATCATTGACGCGTCGCTACAGGCCTATGATTTGGTATGTGTGTTGTCGGTGCCTGTTGAACGATCTTTCACTGGGTCTAAAGTGCAATTCATCCCCTGCCATGACAAGTTAGAGATTAGGAGAAATAAATCATTGTAAAACTTAAAGTTATCATCATTAGGGCCATATACATTAATTAGATTGATTTTATCTGAGAGAAAAAAATCCTTTAACAATTATAAATCTGCCTGCTGGATCCTTAGTTATTTTGTCAACCTGTATAGGAATGGATTTATGGATAGGAATCATAACCCCCCTAACATTTGAAGTATAGCAACTAGAGAACACCTGACCCTGCCATTTCCTCTGTATTCTAACTGTATCTCCTGCCGTCATATGGGTTTCCTGTAAGAAAACTACTTTTGCCTGCAATTGTTTGATTCTGTCCATTACTTGCTTATCTTTTTTTTAATAATACCCATTCCCCTACAATTCCATGTAAGGCATTTCACCTAACTATCAATTGTGTTACTGCAGGAGAACTGTTTTAGTATAAACCTTGTTTGCCATCTAGTGGTTGTGCTTTAGAATTACAACTAGAGCAAAAGCTGTACAAGTCCTTATAGGAACAGCATTTACAGAAAGTTTATGTTTCTTCGTAATATTTGCATTTGATGGCTTGTTTGATGTGGGTGCCCACTGTGGTATGTATTGAGTACTGAATACAATGTTGAGTACCAATTATTTCATATAAATATTGTGTATAAAACAGAACAATCTCCTCAGAGATGCCAGTGGATGTTGGCCTTGGGAAACATTTATCTTTTACTCTTTCTGGTTCTCCCACCATCCCTGTCTCTGGCATTACAGAGTCACAGTTTAATGAAACTTCCACTTCTGATTTCAAGGCCCCTCCTGCTTTTTTTTAGCATCTAAGTAAAAAAGAAAACAATTAAAATATAAAAATGAAAACAAAGATTGTGTTAAGTAACCAAATAGTAACCATAATAGGTTAAGCCACAACCATCAAAATAGATAATAATAATAATAATACAAAATAATGAGAGCATCCTTGAGTGTAATTATTGCTTCTTATTCTGCCTTTTACTCTCTGCTGTTCCCCTGTTTCACCACAAGACACACAACTATTCCACAATTATTATAACATTTTCACATTTTTAATCCAGACTTGACAGATGATGACATTCAGGTTCAGATGATGCTTTATTATTTTAGTCTTGCTGGAGTAAAACATGTCATCTAATTAAAACATACATACAGGCACAGAAAACCCTAATAGGAGCCTCAAAGAGCCTCATCATTTATATTGCCTGATTCAGAAATAGTATTAGCTCCACACTGGTTAACAGTTCAGATGTAATCACAGAGCTATATAATAATCTCTTTCTGTCTCTATTTTTAGTACACAGTGCTCACAGAGAGCCTCTGTGTGAGAGAGCCCCTGTTCTGCCTATTCCTCCAACTGTTAATGATTTTTACTCTTCGCACAAGGAGCAGAGAAGACAATGGTGCTGTCTAGACGAGCCACATCTAGACGAGCCACATCCTGTTTAAGTGACTATGAAGCCAAATAAAATAAATTAAAAAAAACAAAGAAAAGAAAAACACCTTTATACATTGTGAAAATGTTCTTTTATTTGGTTCCCGATTACATACCAGGCATGTTTATTGTAATTCACGCTGACAAACAAAGATGACTTTCACTTGCAAAGCATTTCATTTAAAAAAACTTTGTGATGTCATGTTAAGACATTGGGTCTAATTTCATCATGAGTTCCAAACTTTTGTAGGTACAGTTTGGATCAACTCCAGTTTGCCGCTATCAGTCATTACAAGACGGCACTTCTCACACTCCTCCTTGGTGTCTGTCCCTGTGCTCCACAAGGCTCGGATACTGTTGTTGTACATGACCAAGTTGCCGTCAGCCTGCATGATCACACGGACAGCGTCTGATCCACAAGTGCCTGTGGCCCACATAACCTTGTGTGGGCTACAGGTACAGTCATAGACGACAAAGTTACCATCATCCTGCAGGCAGAAACAGAGGCATTTGACTGATATCCAAACAATATATCAAAATATAGAGTGAGCATTTCATTTAAGAAAGAGTTACTCACCTGGAAGATAGCCTTATACTTCCCGTTGTTGGACATCAGATATTGGCCCATAAAGAGCTGCTCATTTTTAGACAAGAAGTTCTTAGTCATGATTCTGAAAGAGACAAACAACTAAATCGGTGATGTTGCATTGACACCATGTGTGTGTTTTTAGCATTTCTTTTGTGCTGCACCAGTAATTTGTAACTGAATAGTAACTCTACTTCTGCTTCTTACATTGAAAATGAAAATGTAATTAGTCTATCTCAGTTCATCACCACAGTAAGCTTGACGTACCTATTATAAACAGATTTAACAGCATCGTGCAACGACTCTGCGTTAAACTACTCTTGCTTAGTAATCTACATATGAATCCATCAGAGTACTTACAGTCTTGAATGTCACACCAGTCAGTCTGTGAGCAGAAGTGAAATTCACATCTTATTTATATCATCTGATCTGGGGATGGAAAGGGAGTGGCATATGACGTGACATTCTTATCTCGAAGTCCTGACTCCCATTTCCCTAGAATTACAATTTCTACTTTACAATAACAAAGATAAATCACAGGGTACATTAGTCATTTCAAAACACTGATCAAACACTCCGCCTCAACACCACCAAAACCAAACAAATCATATTTGACCCGAGAGAGGTGAAAGTCCATGTCCAAGTTGAATGGAATGGGGAAAGCAAAAAGAAACATTCTTTTTTGCAAGAAAGTTATTACATGTTTTTTTTTTTATGTGCCTCTGATCTTTGATTTTGAGTGTATTACTGGATAATTGTACTTCTTTAGGAAGTACAATCAGGCTGCAAAAGGGTGCTTTTTTGTTCGCCATCCAAATGGCTAGTGAATGTTCAAATGTTACCAGCCCCTCAATAGATTAGCATTGTTTTTCTGGATGGTGAGTGAAGCAAATCTACCAGCTCCTTGCATATTTTACCAGCATTTGGCTGGTGGAGACCCTGCACCACTGTTCTGTGTGTGTGTGTGTGTGTGTGTGTGTGTGTGTGTGTGTGTGTGTGTGTGTGTGTGTGTGTGTGTGTGTGTGTGTGTGTATGCCTCTGCCATGCTGGCTGTGATGGAGAAATTGTGGCTTCAGAGCACAGACTGTCAATGCAATGAAGGATGATGCACGCCATGGTTAGGATCTCAAAAGCCAATAGTGTCCATTCCACCAGTGCAAAGAGGAGCTGTAAAAGTGTAAGCACAGGCAAAAAAGTGAAAAGACACCAGCAGGAGATGGAGGAGGACCCTACATATGGTGCTGTTATGGATATGTAGACTGTAAACTAACTTGGGGGAACTAGGCTGTGTAATGGTTGTGTTCTGTCAGTTCGAAGTTTGTTATGTAATGGTCTCCAGTTGAAGGCCATGTTGATGTGTTGTTTTGGATGTTATGATCAGTGATGGATAAAGTAATAATGAGTTTTGGGTGTTAAACAGTGTGATACATGGATTTTACTTGGACCTAAAGAATATTTTGTCTGTAATTCATGGCTTTCAATAGAAACTAATGAAATTTTGCCATACAAATCTTTAAAGGCCGTTTTCTCAAAACAAGTTTTTTCTCACACTCCGAGCGAAGATTTTCCACTTCTGTAGCACCTACATACACCAAACTTTACAGTCATATTCCTAACTATATTCTGAAGGTTTTGACGGAGGGATTTGTTGATATATCATTATAGGCCTGATTTATATGACATTTTATGCCTAAAAATAGGGCAGAGATCCATTTCTTTTAAGGCTATTGGCAGTATTTTCTGATTTACTGGGTAACAAAAGGAGATATTCATAATCCCCTCTGTAAATGTCTTTTTATTGAAGATATCAACAAAATGCAATAAGAATTTTGAACCTTATTTTTTTCAATGGTCAAATTCTTCGCTTCAAAATATATGCAAATTAGCGCATATTTAATTAGATTAAGCCTTATTAGCATATTTAAACATAAAATTACAGAAAACTTGCCATACATTGTTTTCTCCTATTTATGTGAGTAATCAACTGTCAAAGTTTCATGGTGATGTCTGTAAGTTAAAATGTTTGCCCTATTCACCTGTTGTGTCTCGCCTTAATATTACAACATTTTATACAAACTGACATGAATCCATCATTTTCAGACTAATGTTATATGAAGGAATGAAGATTAAATTCTGATGAACAAATCACAACAGTGATGCAAAAACTGACACAAACAATCCTTTCTTGTGTTCTTTCAGTTATATTACAGTTTAGGTTTTACTATTGGCCCTAACATGAAATTAGCCAAATCCCCAGGAACACGGTTAACCAAACAAGAAAAAAACACACAAAATGGGGTCATTAAATACACACATACTGTCCGTCATATGTTGTTCAATCTAGCTAAATAATAAAGACAATCTATTTGTTTACGGACATCAAGCTAGGCTATATGCTAGCATGTCTGAAATTAGCCAAATCCCCAGGAACATGGACAAGCTAAACACACAAAGTGGGGTCATCACGTATACACATACTGCCCGTCATATATCGTTCAATCTAGCTAAACAATAAAGAAAATCTATTTGTTTATGGACATCAAGCTAGTCTATATGCTAGCGCCATATGCTATGTGCTTCATTTATGTTACTCACCCTTGTAGTTGTGGACCTAACTTGATATGTCCCGTTTCATGATGGGTGCAGGTGAAAGAGCATCGACCATTCTGTGCACATTGTTGACATATACTAATAATAAAGCAATGGACGGAGGGAGTAAATTAACTCGGTTACAGAGCAGCCGTCTGCAACGGATGTTCTAACGTAAAACGAACGCTCCCTCAACGGGGCAGGGATCATTTCATTGGTCAACACTACACCTAGCATTCTATTGGTGAAGAATTTAGATAGGCTTGTAACACAAAAAATCTGAGAGCACAGGAGAGATCCGACAGCAGAAGATTTGCAAGCGCGCAGAATCGGTCTGAGTGTGAGGAGAAGGGCCAAAGCTGAGAGCAGGAAATCTATCTTAGCAACAACATATCTGAGTCCAAGCAGAAAGTTTGAGCACAAGCAGAGCAAATCCAAGTGCGAGCAGTGACTATTTGAGTGTGAGAGCAAGGGTTTGAGGGAAATTATTACAAAATCTGAACGTAATCAGTGAGAAAAGCTCTCAAATTGAAAGAATGCGTTCTTGAAAAAATATAGGAATATAACTCCATACATTTCTTGCATCACACCTCAGAACATATCACTGAAACACTGTCAGCACTGCAATAGTAACCCTAATACTTTCTTACACCGGGTTGCCAATATGCCAGATGTTGTTATTATCAATGAGGAGTCCAGTGAGGTGTACATTTTGGAGGCAGGCTGCTCCTTTGATTTCAGCATGGAGAAGGCTTTCTAATCCAAAGTAGTTAAATACCAACCACTCCTAAACACCATCTCAGAGCTGGGCTATAGCTGCAGACTACTCGTTTTCATAGTTGGTTGCCTAGGACACACACACAGGTTGGTAGTAAGAGGGCTGCAACAACTTGGGATGGCCAAAAAGAGGGCTAAACCGCTTGCAAAGTACTGTGCCATATCTGCTATTATTGGCAGCCGCCACATACGGCGGAGACGTTGCTACTTATACCCTTAAGAAGTGAGTATTGTGCTTATTAAAGGCTGTGTTCATTTTCCAACGAATTTGCGCAATTTGCTTGTTGGTATAAAACGTTAAAACTGTTATCCATTGTATTTAATGTAATTGGGTATCACAAAATGGAATATAATACGGAAAAGTAGGC
>NC_050183.1:23130269-23195269 GCF_008315115.2 Sander lucioperca
TTATGTTTTAGCTTTTCAGTTACATTAATTCAAATCAAAAGTCTGCTTCCCACCAGAAAAGAATGACTTAAACGCCCGCGCCAAATTTGATTGCGTGCGTCTCGTCTGGTAGATACGCCTCTGGGTGCATCAAGCTTTATCACACATGCACAATCTGTCATCAAAAGTGCTACCAGGAGTGCCCCTCCTTGCTCGGTACGGGACAGGTTCAGGTGCAGCTTGTTGGAGCATGGAAGATACATCGTCGAACTGCCTCCACACAGCCCTACACCTCAGCTCTACTGGCGCTTTGATTAACAAACCGTGAGGCCAAGTGGTTACCTATGTCGGTAGTGATGTTAACACCAAGACGAGCTTAGTAGATGCACACTTTTCTCCTCCTGTTCTCGAGAAGCAGGTGTCATTACCTGGAAAAGGTTTAAGTAACAGGTGGTAAGACAGTATTTACTGAAGGAAACAGTAAACTCAAATGACTTGTATTTTCCTTTTTAGGTGTGAGGTTTAGAGAGTGCATAGCTAAACAGACTAAAGATACATTGCAAACCTGTGACATCATTTTTGTTGTTTAATTTTGAATAGGGTCTTACTGTGGAGCATGCTTATGCAATTGTTCCATAGCTGTTTTATCTTTGCGGGTCAAGTCGGTTGGATAGGTGACAATTTGATCTTGCAAACTGATCAAAAAGATTGTCTCGGGTTCATTGACTGGAAGTTCTTGTACGCGGATAGCAATTCTCTCACATGGGTCTTTTCCAGCGACATCTAAACACACCCAATAGATACCCTGGTCTGCTTTGTTTACATTCCTCACTGTCACTATACTATCCCAACTAGGTGACTGGCCATTCAACGGTTTTCTAACTAAGGTCCATCTAGACGTCTGCTCGGTGTCGGCTTTGTAACCCTCAGAATCTGTGTGAGAGTGATGGAAAACATGGTCCCAATTGGTACAGTATTCTGTGCAGAGATAGGCTTGATCGGTAGCCCTTCCTCTCGCTTTGCACACAAATTGTTGTCCTGAACATGGGTCTACAGTAAATGACTGCGATCTGCCCCTGGTTAATGTAATCGAGTGGGTTGCATGGTGACTTTGTTTTATTTGTCGATGGTCATGGGTAGGCATGGTTGGTATGCTCGGCTGTGTATCAGTGGTCAGATTCAGAGTCAGATTCGTAGCATTGATTTTGGTTATTTTCCTGTTTCTTAGCAGCTGCAGGTTGTGCCATATTGGTGGCAGTATAATGAGTGCAGCTAAGAAGAGGAAACACATCGTTCCCCTGAGACCGCACAGTCCCGGAAGTCTAAAAGGATGCCACGGGCGTCTGTGGTCCATTTTTGGTTGGGCTTCTGGTTAGAGACTCTTTACCGATGAGTCTAGCTAACCTTCTCCTCTAATATGGTTGAGGGATGCAATCTATATATATAGACATACGTATATATGTATACATATATATTTTCTTCACTGGGTTTGAGACGATCCACTAATAACACTTTTCTAGTCTAAAAGACCCCCTTTGTAGCCCAGACTCCCCTCCCCCACTTCGGATCAGTGAGACTAGACTCCTCAGCCCGCTCTGTCTCCCCCAGACAACCCAAATACCTTATTACAGTGTGATGAAGGTGAATCCAGGTGGTCCTTTCAGTGATTTCAAAGTGGTAGCAGTAGAGAGTAGGACTTGATATGATTCCACCTAGGGCTGGACCATAATATGTTTCGCTTTATCACTTCAAGGAGCACTCATAGCCACCGGGTTCCTGATGTTAAGTCAAACAGAACAAAACTGAATTTTTAGCCATAAAACAAACAAGCAAACAGAATTTTCAGCGATATCGCTGAAAACAAACAAAAACAATTGGTAAAAACAACAAGGAAAGGGTACAAAATGAAATAGACATTGTAAGTGTTTGTGTGTGTGTGTGTGTGTGTGTGTGTGTGTGTGTGTGTGTAAGTAATAAGATACAATTCTTTGGAATATAACTTCTTAAAGATGATTGGACAATGAGCAACCTGACGATAATAAGCAGCTAACTGAACGTGAAGGTGAAAAGATTATCTGTTATCTGTTTACTCTGATATGACTTCTACAGAAGTTATCACCACTTCATGGGAGTGTGTGTGTGTGTGTGTGTGTGTGTGTGTGTGTTTAGTAGGAAAGTAAGTAAGATAAAATTCTTTGGAATATGACTCCTCTCAGGTGACTGCACAATGGCTGACCCGCTGGAAGAAAAATAGGTGTTATGGGTTTGGTGTATTTTGTCTTGTTTTGGTAGGTTTTTCTGTCTTGTCTCCTTGTGATTTTCGGTCTTGTCTTGTTTTATGTTCTGTTTCCTGTTTTATTTTGATAGTCTGGTTTTCTTGTCTGGTTTTACTTCATGTCTTGTGTTTTCCCGCTCTTGTGATTGCCTGATGTTTTCCACCTGTTTCCCAGCCCTTGTGTCACCTGCCTCTTGTTACCTCGTTACCCTCTGTATTTAGTCTTTGTGTTTCCCTTGTCCTGTGTCAGATCATTGTATGTTGTTTGGAGTGTCTGTGTGTCATCTACCCTGTTGATCTCGGTGTTCCTGATGTTTTGCCTGTTCCTGTTTTTGTTGGATTTTTTTTGCCAGCTGTTCCAGGACACCTTTTGTTCGTTGGATTTTATTTAAATAAATCCTTGAGCTTACTCGTGTGTCTGCCATCTTGCATTTGGGTCCTACATCCCCTGAAACTCCTGACAATAGGATGGATAGTGTAAGTGCCCTTGGTATAAATAGGAACCAATCTTTGGTTCCTTGGGTGCAACCCAGAAGCACAAACAGTTTTTGACCGCACACGCACACACACATACATATACACCCACCAACACCAGAGAGACAGGTACACTGAGCTAAACACCACAGTCAGGTATAGAGAGACAGGTTCAGGTGTCCTTTTTGTGTGTGTGTGTGTGTGTGTGTGTGTGTGTGTGTGTGTGCGCGTGTTGGGGTCAAAGGTTAAACTTGCACCACCATTACCAATCTCTCTTACAACCTCATTTCAGTTGGTAAGTGATTAATTTTCATTTCTAACCAAAACCGTACTAGTTAGGGTAGTTCTATTTCATAACGTGTTTTATGTGTTTAAAACTGCAACATTGTGGCTTACTTTATTTCTTTGTGTTACTTATCAAAAAAATTCTGATTCTGAAAAAAGTCCTGCCCATCTGTTGATTATTCAGTTGTGACTTCTACAGAACTTATCACAACACTTCAGGGGAATGTATGTATGTGTCTTTGTGTGTGTCTGTGTGCCTGTCTCTCTCTCTCTACCTGTCTGTCTCCTACTGACTGTGGTTTTTGGGTCAGTGTACCTGTCCCTCTGGTTTTGGGTGTGTGTGTGTGTGTGTGTGTGTGTGTGTGTGTGTGTGTGTGTGTGTGTGTGTGTGTGTGTGTGTGTGTGTGTGATGTGTGTCTCTCTCTCTCTCTCTCTCTCTCTCTCTCTATATATATATATATATATATAGTTCAGTCAAAGAGATCTTGTTTCCCTGCATTCTATTGTGGGTCTTAAATAGTAGTGTTGTGATGCTGTATGAAGAGGAATCCGCCGACACTGATCTTGCTATAAAAAGTTTATTACAAGCAAGATTCAGCATCAATTTTACAAACTCCTGCAGGAAGCTTGGAGAACGACCAACTCAAATTCTTCCAAAAGTCGTTCTGCCTTTCCTTTGTGTGAGCAACGTATATATCCATCATGGTAGCAGCCAAAATCAACCCTCCAAGACACCATCACATTGGACACCTCTGCCCTGCGTTGACCATCCTGACTCAACCACAAAACAAGATCTTCATCCGGGGTGGTGACCAGGGGCCCGCGCACATCCTCTCAATGAGACCAGGACCCATCAACAGTGTCTGTAGGGCCCCGTGACCCCTCACAGCGGCGGCTGAGGGTGCCGGTGCCATGCTGCGTGGTTAATGATCCCACGGCATAACCCCACTCACGGCCTTGGTTCCAGAACACCGCGATCTCTCCGCCAGGCGCAGGATCTTAAAGGAGGCTGTTCTCGACAGGACATCGCCCAGCCCGATGCTGCTGGCTCGACACACTCACCCGCACATCTGTGCCCACTCCCCAGCAGCGAGCCTTCTCATATTCCCTCTCCTCGCCTCTATTCGCACCTTGATAGTGGGCGATAGGATCATTAGGAACATCATTACTGTAATGCCACCACACGCTGTTTTGCTGGCTCCCTGTTTCCCAACGCATCCAGTTTAAACTCCTCCTCACCCACAAAGCCCTCCATAACCAGCTCGTTCGACCTCACAGACCTGCTCCACCGCCACAATACCCCCCCGGAACCTCCTCTCCCCACCACTCAGCTCACGTACCGTACCTGTGTGACAGAGCTTGACCATTGCAGCACCCTCCTCTAGAACTCACTACCCATACACATCCATGACCGTACTGCCCTGGAGACATTCAAACACACCTCTTCAGATTAGCTTTCCACATACAATAGTCTTACATTTCTCACCTGATAGTTACTGGTTTTATGTTTGTAATTGCTTCTAATATGCTTGTGTTATGTGGTGGTTTATTGCTTAGCGTGTGATATATGTGCTGGTTTATAATGTTAAGTGTCTTTGAGTACCCATGAAAAAGCGCTATATAATATATGTATTATATTATATATATTAACTATGATATATTAAATGTCTCAGTATTACAACAACCAGTTGTGTGTTCAGACATGAAGATATCAGCAGACAGATGGACAGACTTACTTGTTCAGAGATGCTCTGATTGGCTGTCTGCAGTCCAGCTCTGGTTCTGGATCTGGACGGCTGCTCCTCCTCAGAAACATCACTCCTCTTCCTCTCTCTGTGAAAACATTTCTTCATCACTAAAATGATTTGTTGATTAGTTGAAAAATCAGAATCAATAGTGGACCATTGAGCTTAAATTAGATTAAAAGAATAAACTTAAAAAATATATATATAATCAATGTGAGCAAAGCTTCTCTACAAATGCTGTTCCACCAAATGTTATGAAAATATTTACAGTGACTTCACAGTCACCCAGAAATTTGAATATTTTCCTGAAGTGTAAATTCTGAAACAGAACATTTTGTCTTAATGCATCATCATCATCTTCTTCAGGTCAGCAGACAGTAAACAGTCTCTTACTTTGTGTCTGAGGGTCCAGGTTCATTACTGAAGAATGGAGGTTCCTCTTTGGACCAGTCACTCTTCATAGACAGACAGCCAGATACTACAGACTCTGCTCCATCCTCCTCTTCCTCCAAATCACTCATCTTCTGATCTGAAGTCAGTCTGAGAGGTAAAACAGGAACACTGACTGTGAGTTCACAACATTTGGAGGGAAACAAGTTTGAACAACAGTCACAGGCAAGACTGAGATCATTCTGCATTCATCATAATAGTTTGAATATTTTCTGAAGTATATGCATTAAAATGTGAGTTCCACAACATACGTTGGACCTGGTTGCTGTTGAGCAAAACAGGTTCAGTAACAATTAATGATGACAAACTGTAGGAAATGCAATACTTGACAGTGGCACGATGTCTTAAAAGACAGTTAAGGTCTGATCATTTAAGCACAGTGATATATTGGACAGGTAAAGGTAATGTCAGTAGGATTGCTTTTTACTCAGACACCACTGATGAGTATTTAGAGCAGTAATCTGGGGCCGCCTCAGTTTAGGGAGTCTGACCACCTTGACTCTTTAGTCCACTGGCTGTTCTGACAGATATCAGTCCGACTCGGCTACCGTCAACTATAAATGGATGTATTTAAATATCCAAAAGTGTTTTTCATCAGATAACTTTACCGGTTTTATCAGTGCTGCCGATGGATGTTTGTTCTTGACTGTTTATGGTAGTGAGAATCTAAGCTCAAATATTCACTTACTAATAATTCAAGCTTTCAACTACAAGTCTGAATCGTTAGTAAGAGGAGCTTTGATCTTAAACTTGCTTCACCATATTTTACTTAGCAGTTTTGTTAAGACAAACTCAAACCGTCAACATGATGGGCGGAGGAAGCGTATTAGATGTCGGTGGGGACAATCTAACGGGGTGTGCTGCTCCTTCCTCAGAAAATATTTAACAGAGCAGATGTAGGGTTGGGTACCGAACTCGGTATTTTTGTTAACCAACCGTATTAAGTTTAGGGCTGAACGATTTTTGAAAATAATCTAATTGCGATTTTTTCAAAAATATTGCGAATGCCATCGTTGTTTTAAAGTGCCCATATTATGAAAAATCACTTTTTCTGGGATTTGGGGTGTTATTTGTGTCTCTGGTGCTTCCACACACATACAAACTTGAAAAAAATCCATCCATGCTGTTTAGCCTCTTAAGAATCTCCTGCATTTTCAAGCTTTGGGTCTAAACGTCATACCCAAATTAAAATTGGTACAGCTCCCATATACTTTGACACTCAGGGATGTGCCTGGTATCACTGGAAGAAAACACTCTCAAGTTTTTGTTCCAAGTGTCAGGGTGATTCTAGGCCTTACTGACACAGAGTTACAGAGGCTAGATGGCGGGTTTCTATTTCCGTCCAAGTCATACATCTGTATATGATTAAAATCCACTGCTGTGAACACATATTCCGGTGACAGACAATCAGGACATTAGCCACATGTCCAGCTTACTACAGAAAAAATCCAGAAGCCAAAGACTCAAAAATGATTTTATATGAATTTTTTCTACATATATGTCTCTGCGTTTTTCTGATTTTTATTTGAAAAGTGCAAAGAAAAAAGCCAAATAAAGTACAAATAAAACACTTCTCAAATACACAACACATCCACATCAATCATACACATACTTGAAATAACTATATACATAAATATATAGAATAAGTCATTATGAACTGCACAGGGTTGAAATGCTTATAGGAGGCCCTGTTTGCTTTGACACAGCTCCAGCCATTACAGGGTTAAAACTTTCACCGGCACATTGGTATCGATCGACTTGTCTACTCATTGGCTACAAATGTAGCCGGGTCTTAGGGCATTTAAATCTAACTGGTCCGAGCAACTGTCGATCATTTCCCCGTGGTCCCAACGCGTCAGAGGAGACTTCAGCTTATTATTGGTGTATCACAGCCAAACCTGCACCGATTGGCTTATATCAGTATCGATGGAAGCTTAGAACCCAGGAATAGAGTGACGCCCACATCAAGTGCTAGGACCCTCAGGAGAGAAGCGAGCAGCGTTAGAAGTGCGGAAATGAAAAACAGTTCAAGCGATTTTCGTGTGATTCGGCCAGAAACGTCAAGATTGTGAGGCAAACAGCTCGTTTTGGATATAACGGCTGGATATTCCATTTCCTTGGACCTTGGGGATTAAGAAAAAAAGTTTTGGGCAAAAAATCCACGCAGTGGCCAAAGGGACAAGGAAACAGGTAAGGATGCACTAACACAGGGCTGCGCTGTTTACGCTGTATTGTTTTATTATTATAACTTGTAGCAGTTGTGTAACTGCTGTAAATCATCTTATGCTTTGTGTGTGGGCTAATGGAATCAGAGACGCTAAGCTTTAAATGGTGTGTCGCATGGCCGTATATTTTGAAGATTTAATGCTTTAAAGTTATAAAAACGTTTATAAATGGAGATTACAGCGACACCACTGCCACAATCTGTACCGTAGACGGTACAGTGAGACTTATCAGGCTTTAGAGTGAGATACGGTTTCTGATGTGTCCTGCCTTCAGTCTCTGGGTGAGCTGTTCAAAATCGGCACGGCTTGTGACGTCACAAGCCGAAACGAGTAGGCTAACCGCAACCAATTAGCTCGTAGTGTTAGCATGCTAACGCTATGGCTAACACTAGCTGCTAACGCTAGCATGCTACCTTTTTCTAATAGCAAGCACTGCTACAACACACACAAGATCACCATAATCTAACAAAGAACTACTTCCATTGCGCCCTCATTTAGAAGTCTCCCAGCTAAATCCTGCTTGTAACTGACCAAGTTGTAGAAACAGCCTCTTTTACTGTCTATGGAGCTAGCTAGCTGACATGATCTACATCTGAGCTACTGGGCATGTGCAGTGCAATCAAAGATACTACAGAAGAAGAAGAAGAAAAGAGGTCTCACTCTGTAGCTAAAACAGAGACCAGTGAAAAGAGGACTGCAGCAGTGAGAGAGAGCACTGCAGTACACAAAATTGGTGTTTTTTGAAAATTAAACCATGTAAACCTGTTCTGGTACAACCTTAAATACATTATGACCTGAAATGAGCATAATATGGCTGCTTTAAGCTCTTTGTCTTCTGTATTATTCAACAAGACAAGCAATAAATCATTGTATATATGAACACCACAAGATTTAGATGGATGAAACCAACTGTTCTTTCCTGGAGGCCAGGTCTGTATGTGATGATGAATTAGGTGATGCATGAATTATATGAATGGACATCTTTTGTAACTACTTCAATCACAGTAGTATATGAGCACTGACCAAGCCTGGTGTAAACATCATATGAAAGTCAGAAACAAATCACACAAACTAAAGTGCGATTGCAGAATATAAAACAAATATGTGGCTTACCACACTTAGTAGTATTAGATTATTAGTTGATTGCACATTTAAATACTGTTTTTGAACTAGACTAGACTAGTTAAATAAGTAACAAGTATATATGAAACGGTGTATTTTTTACAGCGCACACAGAGGAGCTGCACTCCAGCCCCTCCCTCCTCTCATGAAGTTGCGTGCCGTGGCATGACAGCGTCACGTGCACTTGCTCAGAGAGGCTATCGTATGTTAGTAGTAGCATGCTGCTGGTGTTCATGCCGTGGGACTTAACTGTACTAATAAAAACCGTTGAACAACGCAGCCACGCTGCTGTGAAAGCTCCCCGAACGTCATTTATCAGTCTGGTTGTTACTCTCTCAGTGGCAGTCCTCCACTCCATATCTTATAATGGAGCTAGCTAACTGGAGCTAACTGCTAATCAGAGCTAATCGTTGCTAACCGAGCCTTCAGTTCTGCGTGCCTGTATCATTAACTGCATGTAGGGACTCGAGCCTGAACAAAACCTTCTTTATTAAATGGCTGTAAAGTTTTAAAATACAACTACAATTGTTTGATGACAAAATCTGTTCAAGGTACGGCATAGCGTTAGCGTGCTAAGTGATGCTTTCTCTGCAGAGTGCAGACTGATTGCTTTGCGAGCCATGTGACCAAATCGCAGCCCTTGCGATAGGAAATCGCGTTTTACATATCGCGATATAATGCAAATGCAATTAACGTTCAGCCTAATTAAGTTGGTACTATGAATTAGACATGTAATTAGACATGAAATGTGTACATGTATTAATATTCACAGTAGATTCTTAGAGGGTATAAATACTTCTATTGCACTTCGGTGGCGATCGCCAGAAAAAGCACTGTGTCAGCAATGTGAGTCAAATAGCTCGCACTCTCGAGCCCTGTGAATATTTCCTGAAGTGTAATTCTCAATGGAGGTTCTGGTTTTGCGCAGAGTAGAATCATTAGTTTGTGGTTATAAAAACCCAGAAAAGATCCATCTGAGTGGAAGAGTATCTGCACTGATCGTCTGCATCATGAATATAAATCTTTTAGTAGAACATAGTTGTCTTCATCCTCAACGTATCATCATCTTCATCAGGTCAGCTGACAGTAAAACAGTCTCTTACTTTGTGTCTGATGGTCCAGGTTCATTACTGAAGATGGAGGTTCCTCTTTGGAAAGTCACTCTTCATAGGACAGACAGCCAGATACTACAGACTCTGCTCCGTCCTCCTCTTCCTCCAAATCACTCATCTTCTGCATCTGAGTCAGTCTGAGAGGTAAAACAGGAACACTGACTGTGAGTTACAACATTTAGAGGAAACAAACAAACACACACACACACAAAGTCAGTGTATTACATCTGTTTTCTTGAGTTACAGCAGGTTTATGTGTTATCAGCCAATCAGGACTTTGTGTCAACAATCAAACTGTTGAGTTCATTCTAACATTTCTTTCTCTCAGTCCACAGGGAGACAACTGACTCAGAGACTTTAACAGCAAATAATAAATGTTGGCATTACCACTCACCCTGCCTCAGCTTCAGATCTCCTCCTGCTCTGTTCTCTCCACTCAAAATGGACTCTGACTGACTGAACAGTGTGCTCCTCCCCTCCCATTTACTGAAATCATGTGTCACATGACTTCATGCTGTGTGGGAGTGTCTTTGTGTGTGTGTGTGTGTGTGTGTGTGTGTGTGTGTGTGTGTGTGTGTGTTGGTGTGTGTGTGTGTGTTGTGGTGATGTGTCTGTGCTCACACAGATCAGCTTTTAACTATACTGCTGCTGGTGTGAAAGCTGCACCAACACACCAAATAACTGATAATATGCATTTGCATGTCATTCTGTCTGCTATTTTACTAGTCTCTCTTTAAGGATTCAAGCCAGTTGACATGATCTATAGTTTAGAGTTAGCAGAAGACTAAATACCAGATCGTTTACCACGTTTGTTTCTTTTTTTTTATAAAGAGCTTTATTAAAGTTTTACAGGTTACAAGTTATAAATTAGACATACAGTAGGCTACGTATCACAACACCCAAAAATAAACAATACAACCATTCAAATTTAACAAATGACACAAACCAGTGCTAAATGTTCAAATCGAGCTAGTAAAGTGTGCTCTGGGGCATAGAGTCTTTCATAAAGTGCTGTAGTTCACAAAATGTTCCAAGGAAAGAGTTGTTTTTTGTCTAGAGTTCTTCTTCTCCTTAGCTAAAACATTATGATTGTGCCACAATTTAAGTACCTGGGCATTACTATCAACTCTAATCTTGCTTTTAAAGCATATATAAGAAAGTGTGCAATAGGGTCAAGTTTAGCCTAGCCATTTTAAATATATTAGAAATGCACTGACTTTTAAAACTGCCAAATTATTTATGGATGCCATGATTATGTCACATCTAACATATTGTCTGACAAGCTTGGGACAAACTAACAGCTCATCACTAAAGCCACTAGCTACTCTTTACAAGAGAACACCCAAAGTTTTGGATCAGAAGCCGAACAGCTCGCATCACTGTATCATCCTAAATAACCGTAAACTGCTGAGCTTGGAAGATGTAATTAAATACAAAACATCTGTCTGGTGTACACAATTCTGCATAACACTGCTCCTCCTCCTTTGAACTCTTTCATAACCCGACATAACAACAGCAGTCAGATCACCAGACGCACCGCACGAGGTGACCTTCCAACACAGACTCACTCCCTACTCGTCAAATGTCTGACGCATGGTCAAGGACCCCTGGCGTTACGTTTCAACGCCAGGGGGGTACCCGTTGCGTTATTTTTCGATGAGGGGGTCCGTCAGATAGACATTCATGTTAATCCCTCACCCTCGGATATAGACAAAAGAAAAAACATTTAGTCATGAGATCTTATCATGGTTTATATGTATTTCTTTTAATGTTATTATTTCGGTCATTTGGGCCAGGGAAGCTGGGTTGCTTTTTTGTTTATTTATATTTTTTAAACTATAATGCTACATCTATCAACATTTATTAGATGTTATCATGGTATTCATTTCTTTATTTTAATATTATTCAATGTACATATATAAATAATAAGTGGTTTAGTCACCAGCAACAACACGTTGCTCAGCTTTGTTCCAGTAAGTTATGCACCGTAATAACGTTTAAAAAAATCCACAGAATACTCCAGAAGTGACGTGGTACGTGCCGTTCGGTGGATAAGAAGATAAACATACATAATATTGTAATATTGATGTTTTTGTCTAACGTTGTATTTGAGGATGTAAACAATAAAGCTAACAATAATAATAAATACAGTTTCATGTATTTGTCTCATGTACTGTTTGCTCGGTCGGACCGTCGGCCGGTCGGCCGGTCGGCGGCGGCAATCTGAAATGGAATGGAGCCCATTCCACGGCAGAGAGCAGAAACACAGGAGTCAAACATGTCCTCCCACCCACCCCGGAAGAAACTACAAGTGCACAGGCTTTGTAACAGCTTCTGTTGCGCGTCTCTTATGGGAGTTGTAGTTTTAATTTGGATACATCCTGGGGTTTTTTGGGATGGGGAACACACTGCTGTCATCAGATTTTAAAAATCGGATCGTTAAAATAGGTAAAAATAGCTTATTACCATATTTGACAGTGCTTACAGTGGGTAAACTTTGGTGACCATATCTACATGACAGCTGAGGTCCGAGCTTTCTATACAGCTGGTCCTATGTGTGTAGTACCTTCTATAACAGCTGGTCCTATGTGTGTAGTACCTTCTATAACAGCTGGTCCTATGTGTGTAGCACCTTCTATAACAGCTGGTACTATGTGTGTAGCACCTTCTATAACAGCTGGTACTATGTGTGTAGTACCTTCTATAACAGCTGGTCCTATGTGTGTAGCACCTTCTGTTGCTAAATGACATGCCTTCAAACATGTACTGGGTTCAAGGTTCAGAGGTCAATATTTCAAAGCAGGAGTAATGTATCCTCTTCAGACTGACATATGTTACTCTCCAGGTTGAGACCTTTCCAACGATGTGTTTGATATAGTCCTACGACAACGTTTTAGTTTTTACACATCATGGAGACCACTTGCAGGTGATACTTTATTGTCTCCAGAAGGATATCTGCCTTGAGTTCAAATGCTTCACACATAACACTTGACATATTGTTTTATCATACAGCTGACATATACGTACAACAAAAACAACATAAACGAAGTGATATATAGCCAGACTGAAGCACATTACACAGCCACAATCTATTGTTCATCTTTCACAAACAGTGACAAGAGCAACACACAACAATTTTCATTATATCATGAAGTTATTCCAAAACCCCTGCAGCCTCAAGCAACATTATGTAAAGTTTTAATTGAGTTATAGGTCCGAATAGGCCCACAGTTTAGAAATGTTAAGTTTACATTGGGGTACCCATATCTTCTGCCAGAGGATAAGAGCTCATACTTGGCATGGAGAATAAAGATCAGATCATATTCTCTGTGCTTGCCTGGAGAGACTGGTTTCTATTCCTCTACACAACCTTCATGACAGTCATATTAATATGCTCTGTAATGCAGCCTTGTATAACATAAACCCTCTGTTTCACCGTGTCTGCTCTAAATGATAACACATACTTTGAAGTGTGCCAAAAATGCCAAAACACATGTTGTATATGTACACATACCCATACAAAGCTATATACATCTTACTCTGTGAACAAAAACCTCAGCAACAATCTGCTTATGCTTTTAATTTCCTGAAAATGCTTCCTAAAACTAGTCCCTTCTTAGTTTTGAAAAGGTAGTCTTTCAGTAAAGGCTACAAAGGTTAGGATGGCTACAATCTGTAACCACGGTGATTGATATGAGGATCATCTTCTGAATATAATAATTAATATGCTAAGCCTACCATAAATTGATATTTCAAAAAAGTCATTTATTTAAAACAACTAATAATGCAGTGTGATGTTAAATCAAACTAAGTCCCACACATAAATATGCTCATGTTTTTTTTTTCCCTTTAGTCTTTGCTATTAATATTCATCAACCACAAAATTAGAAAATTGCATTTTTAAATAACTATGCATAGAAAATAAAATAAAAAATGCTTCTCTTTGTATATAGTTTATTTTTTGTTTTTTCACAACAGTAGGCAACAAGTCAAAACAAATGCAAATTAGTCAAACAAGCCATTAGGCTGTATTTCTAAACACTCAACTGTAGTTTTTGATATAGTGTGTATATATAAGGCAAATCAAAGTGCTTAGCATAAAACACTATTTTTTCATTATTGGTATTTTATTGTGTAAATTCTCACGTACAATGTGCAACATTCTTTCACAGACGAGGAGGGGTAATTACTACGTCAATTCCGCTGATTTATTTAAACGTTATTACGGTGCATAACTTACAGGAACAAAGCTGAGCAACATGTTGTTGCTGGTGACAAAACCACTGACTATATATATTTACAATGAAGAGATATACTTGCGTTGAAGACCCGCTGATCGCTGGCCGATTCTGTGAATGAATGAATGTGTCTAGCTTAGGGCTGGGCGATATATCGATATAAAAAATATATCGATATATTTTTAAATGTGATATGGAATTAGACCATATCGCATATATCGATATAGTTCAAATTTGCGCTGTGATCCTTGCTCCAAGCAAGCTGCTGACCCGGAGCTCTCTGCACTGCTCTCAGCGCCCCCGCCCCTCCTCTTTCATGCACAGAGGGGGGAGGGGCAGGAACAGACACTCAGACAGCCACTCTTCAACAAACATGGAGGAAGCAGGACGTGTGAGCCTTACATGAGCGTGACAGTTCACTTCAATCAAGACTGGGAGATGAAAACAGCGTGTCTGCAAACAAGTTATTTCCCCCAGGATCACACCGGTGAGCATATAGCTGAGGCCCTGCAGGATGCAATTGCAAGCTGGAAACTCTAAGAAAAGCATCTGGTTGCTATAACAACCGACAACGGGAGCAACATCGTCGAAGCGGTTGAGCTGAACGAGTGGCTGAGGATACAGTGCTGCGGTTACAGACTACACTTGGCTATTGGTGAGTGCATTGTTATAAGGAGTATTCAGATATTTTACTTTAAACAAAAACATATTAAAATGTTAGTTTTCCTTTGTGTGTCTGTCTGCAACTTTGTGTTTAATGCTGCTGTCTTGGCCAGGTCTCCGTTGAAAAATTGATTGTTAAATAGAGGTTAAATAGATTAATAAAACACAAAACTTAAAGTGCTAAAAGTAAAATCACTTACAATACAGAATGGTAGATTTCAGAACCATATTTATTAGGTTATTGGATAAGAATTAGTGATGCATTGATGTGTTTACCACTTTAATGTTACAGCTGGTAAAGGTGAGGTAATTATGACTTTAAAATGCTGGTTAGCCTGTTGATATCATCAAGGTAACATATATTTAGCTATTATGATAGACTATAGTTTTTTCTCTGGATTGAAAGAGCAAACTGCAAAGTAACTAGAAACTAATGTTGACACGTAGGCCGAAACATTGTGGAGTTTTTAGTGGAGTAGAAATATGAAGTAGCATTAAAAAATAGCATAAATACTAAGAACAACAACAAGAACGAAACATGAGTAAATGTACATACAGCATAGTCATCATTTATAAATTATACAAAAATAATGCATAAAAATCACAGGATTACAATTCAGAAAATAAATGAATATAATATTTTATATTTATGATTAGGACTGGTGTTGATTAAAAAAATAAACTATGAAACGAGAAAATAATATTAATGTAGAATATTTCTAAAGCTTGATTTTGGAAAGCACTTAGTTGTATGAGTGTGTTAAAGTGAAACCAGAGTCAAATTTCTCGCATAGGCACATTTGTTTAATATTTTTTTATGATTCAGACAGGACATGGCATGAATGACAAGTGCGTCACCCGGGCCATTTCTCTGCACAAGATAATTGTAAGCTGTTTTTCGTACAGCTGGAAAAAAAGGAGATATCTTGCTGAAGTCCAGATTCAGCTGGGTCTGCCAAGTCACCAACTCATAACCGAGTCTGCCACACGCTGAGGATCAAGGCAGCAGATGATAGAGAGAGTCCTGGAGCAGGGAGGAGCACTGGCCAAAGTCCTGTCTAATGACAAAAAGACCAGGCACCTTGTCCCTACCTGGCAGAACTTAGAGGTCCTAGAAGCAGTCCAAAGGTCCTGAAACCTCTCCAGGACTTTACCGATGCTTTGTCAGGTGAGGAGTACGTCACTCATCATATGTGAAACCTGTGCTGCACCTTTTTAACGAAAGTCTCCTGGCATGTGAAGAGGGTGATAGCGAGCTTTGCAAATCCATCAAGACCAGCATTGTTGAGTACCTCAACAGCAAGTATTCTGACCCAGCCTCTACTGACCTATTGGAGATGGCTTCATTTGTGGATCCACGGTTCAGGGCCACCTACATCCCAATTGAAAAAGTCGATGCATTGAAGCACAGAGCTGTCTTGGAGGTGGAGACGCTACTGGCTGATCAGAGCAGCTGTCAACCGCCTTACCTACGTGTGCCCACTGTGCCTGAGCCTGCAGATGGAGAAGCAGCAGTAGCACCAAAAGCTAAGACACTGGCAAGCTTCTTCAAGCAGCGCACAGCCACCACCACAGCACCAACCAAGAGGGGGGTTATTGAAAATGAACTGTCAAGTTACTTGCAGTCAGCAAGTGTGGAGAGTGACACTGATCCCCTCAAGCTCAGCTCTGAGCCAGCTGGCAAAAAAGTATCTCTTGGTACCAGCTACCAGTTCACCCACCGAAAGGGTTTTCAGCTGCAGTGGCAATATCGTGACCTGCCACAGAGCATCTCTGAAGCCGGATGCCATTGACAGGCTGGTGTTTCTCGCACAAAATCTTTAAACGAAGGAGGACACGCTTGTCTGTCTTCTAATGTCTACCTCAAGACAGCATTACTGTTTATCAAAGTGAAAAAAGGGGGAAAATGTTTTTTGAGTTCTTGTGCAACTGGTTGAGACTGTTCAGATAAGAAATTGAGTTAACAAGAAGGAAAAGGTAATCTCAAGCTGATGTTTAAAAATGTTTTTCTTTTTCTTGAACTGAGCAGTTTATTTTGTTCGCTGCCCTTACTAGGGTTTGTCATATTTTATTCTTTTGTAATGTTCGTTATTTGCATCTGTGGATTTGTTAGAAAGGAGAAGAAAATCTGTAATTTGATTTTAATAAGCCATTTATAGTTAGATAGACTAAAAAAATGTTGATATTGTACTTTTCTCATATAAATATATTTATTTCAGAAAAAGATTGGGCTATTTATTTTATAGGCTATTTTTATTTAAGATATTTTTTTATTTAAATGTGCACCTTATGGAGCTTTGATTTCAAAAGAGGTACTCCTGTTGTTATACAGTATTTATGTTAACATTTTATTGTTATTTGAACAGCTGAGCATTTAATCATGAACCAGGTGGAGAACCCTGTTTATTATTTATTCATTTGATTTTGCAACTGTTCACTGAAATAGCCGGTTTCAATAAAACTACTTGTGACATGTCATATTTGACTTTGACTGAACATTTGCTCTCACTTTGCGGAAAAAATATCGGGATATATATCGTATATCGATATTCAGCCTAAATATATCGGGATATGACTTTTGGTCCATATCGCCCAGCCCTAGTCTAGCTCGGATCATATCGTAATGTTCTGTATTACAGCCTACTGTAATATTTCACCGGTAATAAGACCGAAATAATATCATTAAAATAAAGAAATGAATACCATGATAACATCTAATTAAATGTTGATAGATGTAGTGTTATGGTTTTAAAAATATAAATAAACAAAAAAGCAACCCAGCTTCCCTGGCCAAAATACACCGAAATAATAACGTTAAAAGAAATACATATAAACCATGATAAGATCTCGTAAATAAATTTTAATTAAAACAGCTGTTATTGGGCTAAAAATACCAATAATAAAACTGTCACAGATTTCGAGTTAAGGGGGGTGTGTTTTTTCTTTTGTCTATATCTGACGGTGAGGGATTAACATGAATATCTATCTCTACCCCCCCGTCAAAAAACAACGCAACAGGTACACCTCTTTTGTTGGAACTTAACGGCAGGGGTCCTTGACCATGCATCACCGGCAATTTCCACTGGATGCGGAACGTCTGCGGAACGCCTGCGGAACGTCTCCGAAAATGACGAAATGTCGTTCCATTAAAGTCAATGTGTGTATTTCCACTGACTGCAGAACGTCTGCGTCCCGACTCCGTCCCAGTTCCGTCAGTCTGCAGCCCTCCGGAGCAGATACGCAGAGCTTCTATTTTTGACGGACGATGGAGAGCTCCGCAGCAATTCAGCACAATTCAGATTGTGCGGGACAGGAAGTCGAGCACAGAAACAAAATAAAACATCCGGTTACCTTTCAAAATAAAATACATCGTGCTCACGGCAGGTCATATTTCCCTGCACTACACCTTGAAAACACAGCACAGAGTTGTTTCTCCTCTACTCATCTGGATGAAAACAAACTGTTGTTGGTTTTGTGGTTCTGTTTATAGAAACTACATCCTGTTATATCGCGCAAACATACGTGAATTCGCGAGATCTCGTGGTCGGCTGGCCGCAGCCGTTACGCAACAAATCCGGACCTGGTGGGTATTGACGGACGGCGGAGCACGCAGCCGTTCCGCAGCGGAGCCGGTCTGCAAATGTTCTGCATCCTGCGGAAATCCACGGTCAGACATTTGACGAGAAGGGAGTGAGACTGTGTTGCTCTAACTGGGAGGTTTTGGGACTGATTGGTGGGATTGCTGTGGACAAAGTACACACGGAGATACACTGGTAAGAGCCAATGAGGTTTAACCACGTATCAGCTAATTTAAATAGCTCACGTTCCTGTATTGTGTCAACAGTTAACTTCATTTGATATTGTGTGTGCCATTTTCTTTTGGGGGGTGTAAATGTTCCACCAAAAAAAGTTCCTTCCTGAGACTATTTAGCAGAGCCACCGTCGCTACATCCAGTGATTAGCGCCGCCAGAGACGATTGTGATTGGTTTAAAGAAATGCAAACAACCCAGAGAGCTTGTTTCTTCTATCCCAGATTGTATCCGTTGTGTAGCCAGACCTGATTCCAAAGTGCTGTGGAGATAGAGCTGGACATTAGAGACTAAGTGTGGAGCAGAAGGAGTGGAGGAGTCTCAGTGTGTCTGCAGAGACTGTGTAGAAGGACAGAGCAGCAGCAGAGCAGTCCAGATACACTGATGATACTCTATCAGATCCAGGAACACACAGGATGATGAAGGACTCCACATCGGGTCTCAACAAATCCTCCTTCCTGATCACTCTGAGTCAGATCACTTCCATCTGATGAGAGAAGAACAGAGGAGATAAATGAGTGTTTCCAGAGACTCCGTTCATCAGCTGTCAGAACTTCAGTCCCGTTCATACACCGAGTGGAGCAGCTGTTTAGAGCAGCCTGCTTTCTTTCAGCTCTCATGTATACGTGTTTGTGATGTATGTGCCATTGAGCATTGAGTACCCCGCTGTTAGTTGGCGCTGTGCCACCACTGTTACTGTGATTATCTGTATGTACTAAGTTGAAAAAGTACGTTAGTAAAAAAGAGTAGCTCCTACGGTAAAATGATGTCTGTGTTGTCTCTAACAAGGAGGTTCTCTGAAGTGAACCCACGACACAACCGTGTTGGAGTGAAGCTCACAGACGTGCAGAGACTTTGGGCATCAAGTCTGTTGACTGTGCAGATTTTACTGAAGTACACAGTGGAAATAAACTGCTGAATCCTGAACGCATCATTACTGCAGAAACAGAGACGTTCACTGCTCACTTTAATGATGATGTATTGCTGTTGGGTTCAGAGCTGTTAAAAACCATCTGAATGTTTCATCTACTTTTAAATATGACATGAAAAATATGTAAATATGGTTATGAAAATATTCAGACAAAACAAATGACTGAAGGACAGATATAGATGATGTTAAAGACTGAACAGTAAAACATCAGCTGTGTTTACTGGACTTCAGCAGAGCTTCTGCTCTGTATGAAGACCACATGGTTACTAAATGTAATGCTGGTTCTATGAATTAAGAGTCAGTGATTTGCAGGCTTCAGTCAGACTGATCTCAGAGCTGTGACAAAGATGAAATGATCAGTTGTTTAGTGTTGAAATGAGAGAATAAACACTTTGAGATCACATTTGATGGTTGGACAGATTGATGTCTCTGTACATGTTGTGATGCTGTCAGCTGTTATCCAGATGTATTTCCTGCAGACATGAAAACAACAACAGTCGTCTTCACATCAACTCAAACACATGATCACAACAAGCTTCTGGCTCATCTGATCGGTTGATTGTCCTCTCTCTCGCCTCTTACAGCTTCACTGAGAAGGTTGGTTTACAGGAAATACTGGATCTTTGCTCTGATACTAATTGTATATAGTTCAATACTGCTGAGGCCAGTATGGACTGATTCCAACACTCTACTGACCTCAGAGTCTCCAGTCTACAGTTTGGACTCTCCACAAGATCACACAGCAGCTTCACGTCTGAATCCTGCAGCTTGTTGTTACTCAGGTGCAGCTCTCTCAGATGGGAGGGGTTGGACTTCAGAGCTGAGGCCAGAGAAGCACAGCTGATCGCTGATAAACTGCAGTCCTTCAATCTGGAAAAAGAAATTATGATGAAGATAAAAATCCATTTATAATCCAATTAATACTATATTGATCCTTTAAATAGCTGCATTTGGAAATGTGCTTTGTTGCTTTGTTTTCATCTGTGTATGTGTGTGTGTGTGTGTGTGTGTGTGTGTTTATGTGTGTGTTCTGAAGGATCAATATTGATGATCAGACATTTGAAATTAACAGAAACCAAAGAAATATTTCTACTTCAGCAAGTAAACTTCATTCATTTAAAACCAATATTAGTTCAGAGGATCTTCTTTATACATATGTGACCATTTACCAACAATTATTTACATTAACATTTACTTTTTTTGTTTTACTTTAACAACTAAGGGACTGTTCGTTATTTAATTAAGGGGCCACCGGAGGAGTTTTGTGGCCTCTAACCTAAACTTGCACCCCTCGCGTGCAAGTTTGCACTTAGCAAAGAAGTACAGATACCATTTGATTTTTACAACCATGATGTACAGGAGTTAACCTCTGCATTCTCATCTTAAACATCACACTCCTCTTTTATGGTGTGGTGGCCATTTCAGTAGATTTACTTACTAACATTGTTGTGGAAACACAATAAGCATGGAAACTAAATGCACACTTCATGCATTAATGCATTACTTCAAATACTAAGTTACTCCTCTAGTAAACTAGTATTCATATGAAATAAAACAATAAAACATTGAGAGCATTCAGCAAAGGACGCTGGGATATAATCAATTCAACACTGGTTGCTATGGACTTGTCACTATCGTCATTGTATATTTTAGCACATAGGTAAAGCTGCCGAAGCTGAACATTATATTCCAAAACACATATGTTTATTTTTAAAGTTTTTAAGTTACATTGTAACAATTTAACAATTCGCCCTTATGAAATCCAATCGCAGCACGGCTGTTTTGGAACGCAATAGACAGACGCTTAAATTCAACTAAAATGTTAACAGTTCTCCAAACACAGAAACCAAGCTCAGTCACACCATAAAACGTTAAGACACGTTGAGAAAAAAGATCCGCATTTTGCCGTAATCCAATGACACAAAAAAAAGTAATCCACAGCGATCAGTAGATCCACAAAAAGGTAAATGATACGGTGTATCCAGCAAGGCCGATATGAGCGTCACATACGAGGCCTCTCCACTTCGCCATTTAAACAAAGTGGAATAAACGTATAAAAGTCCAAATCTACACAAAACCCGCAATCAATTAGTAAGCTGACATCAGATTTATATACATGGCATTTAGGAAATCTTTATTGCAAGGTTGGCACGGCAAGATGTCCAGACTAGTGCAACAGTAAGTTTAGTTTTTTTGTGTCCTGCTGCTCCCATCGTCAGCCAGGTAATCATTTTTTTTACCAAAGCAGTATATGAAATCAGATGTATTACCTATCACCATTTAGTTGTTTTGTGTTATTTAAGATATTTATTTAATATCTGGTCATGCCAGATGTAATTATTCCACTCATTTTTTAAACAATGCAATTACCCGTTTGAGCCACCAGGGGCGCAGTGCTCCTCCTGCCCCCCCCAGCAAACTCTGCGTATGGGGTCAGAACCATCTGCTAGGGGGCCGAGACTGAGAGCTACATGGATAAATATGCTCCAAACAAGCCACTTTGAAATTTTGCTCTTTTCATGAATAAAAAAGTTGGGTGACCCCCCCCACCCAGACTAAAAAATGTTCTCTTTTCATTTGTTCCTTTTATGTGCATCCTTCTCCCAGAAATGCCTGTTACTAACCTAGCTCTGGGGAGTTTACTCCCCGGAGTCCTTATGTTTCTTCTTCACCCAGAATATCGCCTTGGATTAGGGTGGCACCAAGACCTGGGTCTTGGGTGCAGCTGTCGCTATGGACCTGCTACACCCTGCTACGCTCTGCAATTCCCTGCAGTATCCGGCTGCGTCCTGCTGTGTTCTGCCACGTCCACTGCGTCCACCCATGCTCTGCTGTGCCACATTACACCCCGTAACGCCCTGCTGTGCCCTACTATGACATGAACTACTACGACTACCATTGTAGTCACTGTTCCATTATCTTTATTGTGACTATTACTGCCACTGCTCATCACACCGCCAACTGGCACCGTCAGACACCGCCTACCAAGAGTCTGGGTCTGCCGAGGTTTCTTCCAGAAAGGGAATTTTTCTTTGGATAAAAGCGTCAGCTAAATGACATGTTATTTTAATTTTATTGAAGCGGCTCTGTTGTAAAGGCTAACGTTGCTCGGTTAGCACAATGACATCATGTTAGAAAGCACAGCAGAAACGATTTGTCATAAACTAAGTAACAAAAGTGTTAGCTACGATCCTAATGGCATTGATAACGTTCAATGGTGCTGTCACTAACGTTACTACAATCTGCAGTAACGATTTTGATTTCCAGTCACTCCCTCCTGTACTAATGTAACTCGGTACGTAGCATTAGCTCCTTATCTTAAGGCCTCACAATACCTTGTGTTTCTCACTCCCACTACCCACTTCACATTAGGATAGGTCAAGGCAAGAAGAGGGAAATAAGCACATGTGAGCACAATGCATGAACTGACCTGAGAGTCTCCAGTCTACAGTTTGGACTCTGCAGTCCAGCACACAGATGCTCCACTCCTGAATCGTGCAGGTCATTGACACTCAGGTCCAGCTCTCTCAGATGGGAGGGGTTGGACTTCAGAGCTGAGGCCACAACTTCACAGTCTGTCTCAGAGAGGTCACAGCCAAAAAGTCTGTGATGACAGATAATAAAAACATTTAAAATATACTCAAATCTGACACTTTTGTCCTAATAACTATCACATTTTGATCTAAAAGCACATTCACAAGGGGCTGATGTTTGATTCAGATATGTTGAGGTGAGAGGTCACGGGACCCCTTTCAAAATGCCCATGCCATACAGACAGAGATCCATTCTGGATTTGTTTAATTGATACTGGATCATTCAAATGAAAAAAATCTGCTGAGCTCTCCTTCACTGGCAGAATGAACCTGGAGGTCGTCCCAGCAGCTGACTGTGAAAACAACTCTCCGCTTCTATCTGTAAGTTAAGCTAACACTCATAATGTCGGACATATTGTTAGGTTGGTGTGATGATGCTGTGGGATCCTACAGTTTTCCCATTCTCTCCGCTGATTCCTCACGTCCGTATCCACATTTTTCTTCATAAAAGCTCAGTTTTTCGGGTCGGCAGCTTATGAAAACTTAAGATGTTGGTTATTTACCCTTTTGGTAGTGAATATCAGCACACAGCAGCTTTTAGGCATGTTTCTGTTGTTTGCTATCTGACGGAATAAAGAGGATGAAAACTTCACACAATACAAGTTTACGGAGAGCAAAGAGATGTTTTCCCCTCCAGTGGGGGCGGGACTTAAATGCCTCTGTCTCGATTATTAAAGTCTCAATGTTTACATTAAAGCAGTTATATTCATGTGCTTTTAATTCAACATGAATACAATAAAGTGCAATTAATGGCCATGCCAGTTTTTCCTCATCCAAAATGTCTCCTATACCTTGTAATGTAACTTTGGAGCATTATCTAAACCTCCCGACAGCTAGCATGACATAGTTGATACCAATGGATTCCTTAGGTCTTCTAGTTTCATATGCTACAGACAGAAACCCAGTCTGGATTTTATCTATCGATATTGGATCATTCAAATGTAAATCAATTTAAATCGTAAAAATCTATTACTTAAACCAGCCCTGATAAAATGAACAGAAACATCCTTAAAATAAAATAGTTCAGAAACTGCTCATAAAATATGATAAAAATAACTGAATGAAAGTTATTATGAAAAAGCTTAAATTTCATGTGATGTTAGTTCAGCATATCACAAATAATAAATGTCTGTTTGTATATAAAATAGTTCAATGTCCCATTGTTAGTTAACTTGAAATAATTAGCAAATTAAAGAGAAACTAAATAGCAAATTAAAGAGAAACCTTGATTCAACTTAAGTTGAAAGTTATTCTTTAAACCAAATAGGTTGAGTCAAACTGAAAATGAGAAAAATAGTATTTCATTTCTTTTTTTTTCATTAAAAAAAAGAGGTTTAAACTTGAATAGATCGCATTTAAATGTAAAGATTGTGTTTATGTTATGTGAATTGTGTATGTAAACTTTTATTGTGTAAAAAGTTGTTATTTAGTACCATTTACTATTTATACCTGCTTCTAGATTCTTTCTACTCTTTTATATAAATAGGCCGGCATTCAAACTTACTTTTTGGTCTGGGGTATTATTAGTATTTAACTACAAACTGCTCCTCCGAACCTAGAGCCTGGTCGTAACTTTTCTACTACTCGTAGTGAATACTACAATTCGATGTCTTGAAGACATTTTAATAATTTACATATAGTTGTGTCTCTCTCATGTGTCTCAGTTGTTGTGATTGGTGCTCAGATAAACCCAGAAAACAAGTGATCTGAAGGGAATTTAAAACTTCATCAAATTGCCCAAAAATAACATGGATGCATGGATGTGCTTCAAAGGTAAAATTAATGAATACTTTGAACTTTGGGTGTTTTATTAAATGTTAAAACATTTGAATTTGTTTTAAAAGTTGTTTCAAAACAGTCTCCTGATTAAACTTTGACATAAACCAGTTTGTGATCCACTCAACATCCTCTGATCTTATTTGTCAAAATAATTCACAATTTCTGCTTTTTAAACTAAAAAATAGTTATAATGTATATAAAAAGATTGTTTTTAAAAATCGTTAAGAATCTATATCTATAATAGTAACAGAGTCAGTGAACTGACCTCAGAGTCTCCAGTCTACAGTGTGGACTCTCCAGAAAACCACAGAGCAGCTTCACTCCTGAATCCTGCAGGTTGTTGTTACTCAGGTTCAGCTCTCTCAGATGGGAGGGGTTGGACTTCAGAGCTGAGACCAGATCAGCACAGTTGATCTCTGACAAACCGCAGCAGTCCAATCTGAATAAAGAATAAATGACGTTGATAAAAATCTATTTCTAATTCAATCAATATGATATTGATCCTTTAAACAGCTGCATTTGGAAATATTATTTTTCTGTGTGTGTGTCTGTGTGTTTTCTGATGGATCAATATCTATGGTCAGACATTATTTGTGAAAACACTTTGAAATTAACAGAACCCAAAGAAATATTTCTACTTCAGCTAGTAAACTTCATCCATTTAAAACCAAAATTAGTTCAGAGGATCTTCTGTGTACAGATGTGACCATTTACCAACAATTGTAAACATTCACTCATTTTTACAAAAAAACAACAGTGGACATTTTCTACAGTTTCTTTAACAAACCAGTCTCTTGTGACTGCAGACTAAATTTACTACCAGAAAAATATGAACAAAAACAACATTTAAAACATCATGGATTAAGTTATGTTTGTACATAAATTAGGTTCAGTTGTTAATTAATCAGAGCTGAGACCAGAGAAGCCAACAGATTCTCACTCCCATCTCGTAAAATACGGACGCTTGGTCAGGTGCCTTTGTCATTGTTATTGACGCTAAAAGTCTCCTTTAGCGTCATATAATGCACTTCATCTAAACGCGCTTTGTTGGGACTATTGCTGTCCCTTTTGACGCAGTTATGTTAAGGAAAAGCTTGTGGGTGGGCTTACTCTTCCGTGACACGCGGGAACAACGGGATGATTGTGTTTAGGAAAAGAAGAAAGCGACTTTAGGAAACATGACACGAGGGACACAAACCCCGGTCTCCTTGGTGAAATTCCTGTGTTTGACCCATGTCCTGTGTTTGACTCATACTACTTGCTACAGTATCGCTCTTTATACTGCATCATCTAACAGTGCCGCTGTCAAGCTGCTGCTCAGCCCGGTCCGTTCCATACAGACGCTAAAGGGGGATTTTTGCATCAGTATCTGACGCTGAGTACCACTGACCAAGTGTCAGTATTTTACTAGTTGGGAGTGAGAACAGGTTGGACAGGAAGCATCGTACACATGTTAAAGTGTCATTGGTCATAGATCAGACATGACACACACACCCAGAAAACAAGTGAACTGAAGCGAATTTAACAGTTCTGTTATGGATTTAAACTTGGCAGATATTACAGCTGTCAATATTCCTCTATTATACCATTACAATTTCATTTGTTTTTATATTCAAATATTAGAATATTTAATGCTCAAATGCAGTCTGTTATTAATATGTGCTACACTACTCAGGCTTATGCATCGCCAATGCCACTATAAGCATGTGATTGTTGTTACACGTTCCATCCACTAGATGCACGTCCAACATCAGCTTGGCCTTGAAGGAGACCTACATCTTGGCGCACTGCATTTCTGGCACGCCGCTTTGTTTACATTCATTTTCCACCACGAGTACAGAGCAACAAACACAAATCAACAGAGAACTCTGTAATGAAACATTATGTAACAAGTGTAGTAAAGCAGCTCTTTTGTAAAGGCTAATGATGCTCGGTTAGCATAATGACATCACGTTAGAAAGCACAGCCAAAACCATTTGTCATAAACTAAGTAACAATAGTGTTAGCCACGATGCTAATGGTATTTATAACAGTCAATGGTGCTGTCACTAACATTACAGGTAATAAATGAAGTGGGAGCCAATGCTGTCAGCTATAGGGCAGCTAATGTAAACTTTCACTGTCTCCATGAAGCTCCCAGCTAAGCTCCTATTACTCACGATGCTGTTAGGAAACAAGAATTAGCTTACTAATGATAACATAAGCATTTGGCTCGGTGGATGTGGATTTTAAAGTCACGTTAAAATTTCCCATCCTTCTTCCGATTTCCAGCTGCAGCCTGTCACTCCCCCCTGTACTAATGTTACTCAGTACATAGCGTTAGCTCCTTATATTAAAGGGATACTTCACCGATTTAGCATTAAGCTTTGTATCAGTAGAAACCCGGTAGTATTTTTGAATGGCCGTGCTTCCCTCCCTCATGTCCTCCTGAGAGGGGAGATCTCTGGATTGAGGGTGTGGAAAAAAGCCTCAGATGACGCAAAATGACGATTTTTGCGCCATCTGAGGCTTTTTTGGCCAGAGGCTATGGACTACAGCCAGTAGTAGGACCTACTTCCGCAGGTTGTCAACCCGCCCATAGGGGGTCGGACTGCCGACATTCTCCGAAATTTCACGAACCAAAACGACTGTCAGCCATCTTGAATCCTCACATAGCGTGGCTTCTCAGCATCAAAACTTTAGATAGATTTATTCATCCCGAAGGAAATTCTAGAACAACAATTATGTGCATTCAAACTACCGCACACGTGTACCACCGGGATACATTGGTACAGTTTGGAGAATATGCAGGACACTTGCAGACGGAATACTTGACACAGCTTCGCCCGCCGGCTATGGAGACCAGCTGTGCAGCTCGATGCCTCTGGACGTTGAACGAGTTTGTGGGTGGCAAAATCGTGTTTGTTGTCCGCTCATTAGACAACAAACTGGACTACATCCAACCAACGGACTATCCAGCTACCAGTCTAGCTACTCTACTAGCTCTGTCGCCGGGTAAGGCTAGCTAGTGGAGGTAAGCTGTGTTAACACAGCTTACCTCTGTGTGTGACTGCCTGGTGCAGAAATGGGGGTGCTTGTATCCAACTAACTGCTAACTGCTGGTGGAGTTTGTGACTATTAAATGCCGACCATTCTACAATACATGCAAATTTGTATACTCGGTGATACAGTCTACCAAGCACTAATGCTAGTAGCTAGCTATGTGTTAGCTAAATTTTACGGAGCATATCATGTGTGTCCATTGGAGGGACAGTCACAGCTAACGAAACCCCTAATGTTCACAAAAATTAATTAAATTGAAATCGGACACCATAGTTAGCTTTATAAGACCTTGGGGTAGATGTTATGTAAGTGGCGTGACGAAATTCAAACTGTAAATATACGAAAGTTATGCCGAAAATGAAGCTAACTATCTGTACACATAGGATTGGAGGGACAGTAGCAGCTAACGAAACCCGAGAAAGTGACTTTCACTGGGTATGGAGGTTGCAGCTTTCTCGTCAGACTGTGTGGAGCTCCTGAAGTCCGACACTTACCAAAATTTACCAAATTTGCAATTAGCCATCAATTTTCGTAAAACGGCCCATATTTGAGCTTTATATAGTTGATTTCTTGCTTAAAAAATATCCGAAGTGAATTTAGTAACGAAATAGCCCGACAAACAATGTATAACTTTGCAGTGTCTGAAATATGAGACCTGCTGTCTCGTCTCCAATGTGTACAGCCTACCAAGTGCTAATGCTAGTATGTGTTAGCTGAACTTTACGGAGCATATAATGTGTTTCGTAGGTCATTTGTATATAATGTTGTTTTTATATATTTGAATTGTGTAACCACTTGAGCCACAGTGAAATGTTGTTTTGTGTATATGGTTGAAATGACAATAAAACACAGTTGAATTGAGTTGACTGTCTCTGTCTGACTGTCTGTAAACGGTAGGCGTGGCTTGGGAGTGTACTCAGAGCAGCGAAGCAAGTGCATTCTGGGATTTGGTGTCTTTCATCCACATGAGCCAAAAACACATTTTCTGGCTTTTCTCGGCCTAGAAGGCACCAATTTCAATTTTTTTCACATTTATACTACATAAGTGACCCAACTTAAAGATATATTCAGCTTTCCAGCGGTGAAATATCCCTTTAAGGCCTCACAATGCCTTGTGATTCTCATTCCCACTACCCACTTCACATGTGGGTAGGTCAAGGCGAGAAGAGGGAGATAAGCACATGTGAGCACAATACATGAACTGACCTCAGAGTCTCCAGTCTACAGTTTGGACTCTGTAGTCCAGCAGAGAGACGCTCCACTCCTGAATCCAGGAGGTATCCACTAAGGTCCAGCTCTCTCAGATGGGAGGGGTTGGACTTCAGAGCTGAGGCCATGGCTTCAAAGTCAGTGTCATAGAGCAAACAGGAAGAAAGTCTGTGATGACAAATAATAAAAACATTTAAAATATAAGCAAATCTGACAGTTTTATCCTAAAAACAGGCTATCACATTTTGATCAAAAAGCACATTCACAAGGGTGTGATATTTGATTCAGATATGTTGAGGTGAGAGGTCACAGGACCCCTTTCAAAATACCCATGGCATACAGACAGAGATCCATTATGGATTTGATTAATCAATACTGGATCATTCAAATGAAAAACAAATTGATATTTTTAAACCATCCCTATTCCCTTACAATAATAATAACATTTATAATAATGTTTTGGTAAGTAGTTATTCTCTTTTTTAAGCCACTTTTTATTGGCTCGAGCTTAATGACCTCCAGTCAATGTTTACATTAAAGCATTTACATTCATGTACTTTTTAATTAAAATGAACACAATAAAGTGCAGCTCTACAGTCAGAAAGTTTAGAGACATTTCATTCAGAATTCCTTTTAAAATGACCATGCCTGTTTTTCCTTCTCCAAAATGTATCCTGTAACTTGTAATTAAAAAATTTGGAGCGTTATCTAACCTTCCCTACAGCTACCATGACATAGTTCATACCAATGGATCCCTTAGGTCTTCTAGTTTCATATGATACAGACAGAAACCCATTCTGGATTTTATCTGTCGATACTGAATCATTCAAATGTAAAGCAATTCAAATCGGAAAAATCTATTATTTAAACCAGCCCTGATAGATATTGTATAAATTGTGAAAATGAACAGAAACATCCTTAAAATGAAATACTTCAGAGAATAATTCTGCTCATAAAAATATGATAAAAAATAACTAAATAAAAGTTATTATGAAAAAGCTGAAACTTCATGTGATGTTAGTTCAGCAGATCAAAAATAATAAATGTCTGTATATAAAATAGACACAATAAAGAAACACACTGCAGACTCTGTATACACTGTAAAAAGGCTGTCTGTTGTGATTTAATGACAGAAGATACTTTAGCTACAAACACATTCTCACAGCGTTTTAGATAACAAAGACATTTGCACAGTAACATATAGAATTATTTACAATAAGGTTTATCTTTTATAGTGTGTAGGTTTTATATTGTTCATGTGTGTAAAGTCTGTATGTTTACTCTCATACTGATGGCCTCAGCTTCACACTGATTTAAAATGATAATCACATCTGGACTTACACAGCCTTTCTGCAGTTCCTCAAAGCTGGAATCAGTCTCCGTCGTCCTTCCCGTGATGGGTTGTACTTGTCCAGGTCCAACTCATCCAGAACTTCCTCTGACATCTGCAGCATGTAGGACAGAGCTGAGCAGTGGATTTCAGAAAGTTTCTTGTCTGATTTGTTCTCTGACTTCAGGAACTCTTGGATCTCCTGATGGACTGAGTGGTCGTTCATCTCCGTCAGACAGTGGAAGATGTTAATGCTTCTGTCAGGAGAGATACCATCACTGTTCATCTCCTTCAGGTTGTTGATGGCTCTCTGAATGATTTCTGGACTGTTATCTGTCTGACCCAGCAGGCCTCCTAAGAGTGTCTGGTTGGACTCCAGAGAGAGGCCATGAAGGAAGCGGACAAACAGGTCCAGGTGGCCATTTTCACTTTCAAGGGATTTCTTCATGGCTCTCTTCAGGAAGACATTCAGGGATGGGTATTGATCTTCATCTTCATCCAGAGATAACCCTTCTCCCAGGAAGTCCTTCAGTACCTGTGTGTTCCTGTTGGTGTAACAGTGGAACAGGTAGACTGCAGCCAGAAACTCCTGAACGCTCAGATGAATGAAGCAGTAGACTGTTTTCTGGAAGATCACACTCTCTCTTTTGAAGATCTCTGTACAAACTCCTGAGTACAGCGAGGCCTCTGTGACATCCAGACCACAGTGCTCCAGGTCTTCTTGGTAGAACATGATGTTTCCTTTCTCCAGCTGTTCAAACGCCAGCCTCCCCAGCTTCAGAAGAACTTCCCTGTCAGCCTCCGTCAGCTCCTGTGGACTCGTCTCACGTCCCTCAGCATACTTGAGCTTCTTCCTCTTTGTCTGAACCAGCAGGAAGTGTGAGTACATGTCAGTCAGGGTCTTGGGCAGCTCTCCTCTCTGGTCTGTAGTCAACATGTGGTCCAGAACTGTAGCAGTGATCCAGCAGAAGACTGGGATCAGACACATGATGTGGAGGCTCCTGGATGTCTTGATGTGGGAGATGATTCTGCTGGACAGCTCTTCATCACTGACTCTCTTCCTGAAGTACTCCTCCTTCTGGGCGTCAGTGAAGCCTCGTACTTCTGTTACCCTGTCAACACACTTAGGAGGGATCTGATTGGCTGCTGCAGGTCGGGAAGTTATCCAGACGAGAGC
Source organism: Sander lucioperca (assembly GCF_008315115.2). Lineage (NCBI taxonomy): Eukaryota > Metazoa > Chordata > Actinopteri > Perciformes > Percidae > Sander > Sander lucioperca. Next base: position 23,161,709 of record NC_050183.1, read on the forward strand.
CGAGGGAAGCAGCTTCCCCTGGATGAGGTTTGTCAACAGCACGTTGACTGATGACTTCTGTGTGACATCAGAAACAGCCTTCTTGTTGTTGAAATCCAGTGAAAGTCTGCTTTCATCCAGGCCGTCAAAGATGAAGAGAACTTTAGAGCCAGCGAGCTGCTCTGCTGTGACCTCCTGTAATGTTGGATGGAAAACACGGAGCAGCTCCAGAAGACTGTACTGCTCATCTTTGATCAAGTTCAGCTCCCTGAAGGAAAGAGGAATCACCAGACTGATATCTTGGTTTTCCAAACCCTCAGCCCAGTCCAGACAGAACTTCTGCACTGAGAAGGTTTTTCCAACGCCAGCGACGCCGCTCGTCAGAACGACTCTGATGTGTTTCTGTTGGCCAGGTGAGGCTTTAAAGATGTCGCAGCACTTGATTGGAGAGTCATGGAGGGTCTTCTTCTTGGAAGCTGTCTCGAGCTGCCTCACCTCATGTTGGGTATTAACCTCTTCACTCTGCTCCTCTGTGATGTAGAGGGCAATGAAGATTCTGTTGAGGAGGGTTCTACTTCCTGTTTCAGCTCCTTCAGTCACATATTCAAATGTCCCCTTCAGCCTGATCTTATGTTTCTGACGACCAACATTCACTAAAAAAAGAACAAAGGTGAGAGACAGAAAAAGATAACAATCTGGTGATTATTTTTATTACTAATATGAAAACAATCCAGATAAATTTCAGATGGACTTAAACTGTAATGATATTTATGTTAAATGTCTGTGCTAGTGCAGCACGATATATAAGGAGAATATGCGTTATGCTATAACTTTGTTGAATATTGATATATATACGATACATAATCACACAAACATAAAGTGTTCTCAGTTCTGCTGCTTTCAGTATTCTGCTTAAACATAACACAATGCTGGTTGAATTAAAAACAAATGAAAGGAAATTATTTCCAACTTTCTTTTATTAATCAAATTGTATGCAATATAAAAGACAATAAAAGAATGAAGTTAGTTATATATATAGTCATTAGTTAGTTAAATATTTCCTTTCAACTAACACAAAAAATCGGAGTGTCTTTCTTGATGTGCATATTGTGTTAGTTGATATCGCTAAACGACGATAAAGAAGCGATATGTTGTGCAGCCCTAGTCTGTGCTGTCTGACTCCACAAATGTCTCAACCAGTGGTGTGTTCAGACATGAAGACATCAGCAGACAGATGGACAGACTTACTTTGTTCAGAGCTGCTCTGATTGGCTGTCTGCAGTCCAGCTCTGGTTCTGGATCTGGACGGCTGCTCCTCCTCAGAAACATCACTCCTCTTCCTCTTTCTGTGAAAACATTTCTTTATCACTAAAATGATTTGTTGATTGTTGTTGAAACCAGCGGCGGAGTGTGACCAAAAAATCTTCTGGAAATTTTGTAGACCACCGGCCCTGGTGGGGGGTGGGGGGGGGGCGGGGTGATTAAGCATCACAATCCCTTTTTTTCCTTTTGAATCTGACATTCGCAGCTTTTTTGACTTCCCATCATTAGACTCACACACTTCTGTTAACGTTACCGATACACTTCCAAACCTGACGAAGAAAAAAAGAGGTGTTCGATGGCTTTCCGCCATTTGGGGAGGGGCCGCTCACAGATCACCCTATTTTTCTGAAAATCCTAGACATGCAGACCTGCCAACATTGAAAAACTTTTTTGAGTAGCGACTTACTGATTTATTGTCGAAGTTCTGGTTCATGAACGCAGAAAAAAATTGCCATTACCGCTGTCTTTGATGTCATTTTGGTTGGTTGGGTATCAGTATAGTGTATCGTTTAGTTCACATGCTTACCAATCACTTCACCTGGTCCTAGGTCATTTCCCCACTCACCACCATATTCAGTTATTCAACATATAAATCCACTACGAAGGAAGCAAGAACATGGATGTCGTTTGGAGTTTTTCCGATGCCGGTGCTAAAACGATACTTTTAAAACGGTACTGGTGCCTAAATGGTGCCTGGACCGATACTTTTAAAAAGATTTATATATATATATATATATATATATATATATATATATATATATATATATATACACACACACACACACACACACACACACAGACACACACACACACATATATAAAAAAAATAAAAAATAATATATATATATATATATATATATATATATATATATATATTTTTTTTTTTTGTTTTGTTTTTTTTAATTTTTATTTTTTTAAAAGGAGCACAATATGACAGTCGGCGACATTAAAGAACGGCTTGTTCATTGCTAACGCCACAGGGTAAAAATTAAATAATTTATTAAAAATGTAATAACAATAACTTATTTCACCAGTAAATTCCTGTTAAAAAAAACAACCACTGGATGGGAAAACGGTATTTTACAATAACTTTGAATGCAGCATGAGGGTGGCGAGGCGAGTTTCAAGTGAACAAGTCTGTGTTGTTTTTCCGACAACAGCAGCTGCAGACTGTTACGTCTCGGTTTTGGAATCTTCTACAGTGAAATACAGTCACACTTTTACACCGTTTAGCTGTCAGCATTTTAACCGTGTTTAATCCAGCTGCTAGCTAACGGTAGGCTGACGTTACCTGCTGCCAGGTGTAGTGTTAACTAGCGTGACATGCGGCGATGCTTCTGTTGCCTCTACTGTCCGTTTAGGACCATCAGAGAGAAGTGCAGGCATTTAAGTGGCACCGAAATGAGGCCACAAAATCTGTGTTGCTATTCGGTCCGGTAGATAATGGTCGTTAAGGCACCGGAGCCGTAATAGCACTGGGTCTCGGTACCCAACCCTACTAGGCTACAATGAAAAAGTCACGTCAAACAAACAAACACGAACAATATGAGGGAAACATCGGTAGACAATTTTTCATCCTGTGATGTATTTTAGATCTTTATGGGTCTGAAGTTTACTTTAACGTTACGCCCATTTATAGGCCTGGCAAACAAGCAAGCTATTTAGGAAATTAGGAATCCTAACGGAACTAGGTTATCGTTATTCACGTTAAATATTTCTCCAAAGTTGACAGGTAGGCTTCGTAAATTAATTCATTTCACAATTTCACCTTTCTACATCAAAGCCATTTACCTTTGCAATCACAGTCCTCCCTTGGGGAAACCAACCAAACTAAATGGGAATGAGAGAGGAATAAGACTTGCATTTGATGCTTTTGTTTTGCTATCAGTAGCCGATATCCCTGCTTGATATTCAAGAGGAAGGAACCCGACGCTGTGATTGGTTGAGCTCTTCTTCTTTCGTTTTTTTTGTTAGACTGAGACGGCTACTGCACATCAACGAGTGAACTCAAAGCAGTCACCTGATTTTCGCGTAGTTTAAAGTGACAAATCGTATCACCGTATTTTGATGTCAAAATGCGTAGCTACTACGCAAAATGCGTACAGGTTGGCAGGTCTGGACATGGTTGTGACCATTAGTGCTTTCTGATTAGCCTGGATGGTATCGCTAATAAATTGCAATGTATAACTATTATCAGACAATTATCATCAAAACACTACTGGCCCACCGAGAAAAGTCCTGACTCTCCCGATTGCCACTCCACCACTGGTTGAAACATATCAAGATTTGGCCAAACTGTCTAGAGTCAGTTAGGTTTCAAGAGAGGTTAGAAGTGGTCTGAATATTGAAGAAGACCAGCATGTAATAGAATGTATATAAATGTAATAAAATAATAAAAATACAAAACACAAAATCAACAAATATGTGGCATCAGCAGGAAAAACTGAAACTGAGTCATGAAATGAATTAGTATCAGTTGTCTTACTTTGTGTCTGAGGGTCCAGGTTCATTACTGAAGATCAGAGGAGGGTCTTTGGACCGGTCACTCTTCATAGACTGACAGCCGGATACTACAGACTCTGCTCCGTCCTCCTCTTCCTCCAAATCACTCATCTTCTGATCTGAAGTCAGTCTGAGAGGGAAAACAGGAACACTGACTGTGAGCTCACAACATTTAGAGGAAACAAGTTTGAACAAGAGTCAATAATAGGAAGCAACAATCAAGAAGTTACCAAATGCTGGGAAAATATGCACGTGGCTGGTACATTCGCTTAACTCACCAGCCCTAAAAAAACAAAGGTGATCTATTGAGTTGCTGGTAAAATGTAATCATTCACTTTTGGCTGGCGGACGTAAAAGTTAATCTTTTAACCCTGGTCACAGGCAAGACACACACACATCTTTAAATCTGTGTTTTCTCGAGTTACAGCAGGTTTAATGTTGCCTGGCTCCGCCCTCCTACTTACTTCCGCTCAATTTTCATTTCCCTTCAGTACTCCGTCTGGGTTTGCGGTATATTCTTAGGTTTTCTCCGGTCAAATATTTGTAGGTCCAATCAGCGAACAGAGGGAGTGGCTGAGAACGATGACGTTGAGGACGTGCACTAGAAAGATGCGAGCGAAGCCATTCGGTCCGTTGTGGCAACGCTGCCGAATATCCAGAAGTTAAAGTCTGAGCAAGAACAATCTTTGCTGAGTTGTGTTGGTGGCCATGATGTTGTGGCCCTCCTCCCCACGGGGTTCGGGAACAGTTTGATTTTCCAGCTCGCTCCGTTAGTGGTGAAGGAGTTGGCTAAGGCTAACACTAGCGATGCTAATGCTAAATATAAGCTGATAGTTGTTATTGGTCTCCCCTCTTGTTGCACATGCACATGACATACGTCACGACCAAACGTTAGCGATTGGTTATGGCAGATCCAGAGTGGCTCTGGGCAGATCCAATAGTTTTAAACTTCAACAGAGTACCCGCCTTCAAGGAAGTTAACACTTGTCAATGGAGAGAGGCCAGACTCTCTGGACAAATGAAATGGACCAGAGTCTGGTAAGACCAGGCTAGGTTTAATGTGTATTATTCAGCCAATCAGGTAGCCTGACGTCATCCTACGCAGATTCTAGTCAGAATATGAGTCTGATACTGCTCCATTGGGCTGTGATTATGGCGCATTGTCAGTACCTGATCCGTACCGCCTGTAAGATCTGTTCTGCGCATGCGCATAATTCAGCGCATGTGCAGAAACTCAACGTGTTTTACAAAACTGCCTGATCAGTTCTACGCTTGCGCACAGCTCTATGGTTACCGGAAGAAAACATTAGACAGTGACAGTAGACCGTTATGATGGCAGAGATGAAGCTTACAAGGTGTTTGCTGGAGTTGCCTAAAGTATCTGTTAATGATATACGGAGCGTCGTCTGGCCATCCAGTACAACACCATGTAGCAAATTAAATAAAGACTTCAAATTTTACGTTTAATCATTTCTTTGCAACTTTGAAGGTCATTTGCTAACGCTAGCTAGCCTGAGCTAGAAGCCTTGCTTTGGTGTTTTAAGTCATGACTCCATCCTGCTTTAGGTTAATCATGCTTGAAATAAAGTTTAAGCATGTGTATACCTCTCACTTCATGTGTTTGTACTTTTATGAAAGTATCAGGTAAAAACAGGGCTACCAATGAGATCTCTGTGAGAGACCAGCTAACTCCTAGCAAACTATTATGTAGCTCAATGCTGGACATTTCACCCCAAATTCCGGTCACTTTACTGTATTTGTATTTGTTTAGTATTTGGTTTAGAAGCTTTTATTGGTGATTTTTTATGGTACAAAGTCCTGCTACATACGTACATATATAGCTAGCTATATATGTTCCGCTATGTCGCGTTAGCATGCAGCTACAATAGTTAGCTATGAGTATGCTAACGTTAGATTGTAGTGGAACGAAGCAGCACTTTCTAACGTCAGAAATCGCATATAAAGGCTTCTGAACCAAACACTACACAATCGGACATGTTTCAGCAGGAATGTAACCTGGAATTGGGGAGAATTTAAGCAAAGCTAAGATTTAAGATCAGCTAAGATGACATGTTTACTGCCGTTAGCATGTAGCTAAAAGGACACTTATGTACGTTTACACTTCATCGCATTAATAATAGACAGTCTATGGTTATTAGTCAAGACAAAGTATTAAAGGTAAAAACATTAACGTAAACAACACAACAACGATGTCGCTACACGGTTTTGGATCAGTACACAACAAGTCTTGATTGTATGACTATTGTATAATAAAGATTTAATAAAAAAGTTGTGATGTTTGGTCGTAAAGTGTTTCAACGCATGTGTGGTACAAATCGCACAGGGACATTGTTAGTTTTACTAGTTACTACTTAATCATGCGCATGTGCAGAACGGATCTTACAGGCGGTACGGATCGGGTACTGACACGCATGTTTCAACCGAACCAGGAAAGAAAATGCCTCTGCACTCAATTGGATAGACCTACAACCAATCAGAGCAACGGACACAGACGTCACAGAAGCTGCAAGTCAAAGGCAGGCTTCGACAGAGCAAAGGCAGAAGCGTCAGTTTCTGTCATGCGGACGGGTGAGGCAATGTGTATAAATACGTGGTCGCGGTTCTCTGTTCCTCTTTTAAAATGAATGTGCTGTCGATATCTTCCATAACAGACGCGATGGCAGCCATATTTCTTGTAAAGGAATTCAACCCAAGCACTCTTTGGTGACGTGGTTGATTAGGTTACTGTTGATCATCTGTCCATTATCGTATAAAGCCTACCCTGACAATTTGATTGGTCCAAACAGCTCTGGTTCGAGCATAGTTGCTCCACAACGGATCAAGTCCAGACCGAACTTCCCGATCTCAAATGTTGTGGGCGGGTCTAAGTTCGGCTGGCATCCAGGCTAGGTTTAATGTGTATTTTTCAGCCAATCAGGACTTTGTGTCAACAATCAAACAGTTTAGTTCATTCTAACATTCCTTTCCTCTCCAGTCCACAGGAAGAAAACTGACTCAGAGACTTTAAAAAAAAATTAAAATACATTTGAATACAAAGGTTGTTGTTGGTTGTTGTGATGATTAACAATAATATGTCAGAAAGTGTTTATGAAACTAGAAAATGCATTTCCTGCAGAAAATGTAGGTGCTACCCTGCGCTGCGCTTTGACTCACTACTATACGCTCTACCTCGCGGTTTTGCCGTTTATCATGTGTTGGCGGCTTGATATTTCTTTCCTCTACAGTCCACAGGGAGAACACTGACTCAGAGACTTTAACAGTAAAATAATTAATGTTGGATTAACACTCACCCTGGCTCAGCCTTCAGTTTCCTCCTCCTGCTCTGTTCTCTCAACTCGAAATGGACTCTGAACTGACTGAACTATTTCACTTTCAGTTTTGCTCCTCCCCTCTCCACTGACTGGAAATCACTTGACTTCATCTGAGTGTGTGTGTGTCTGAGTGTGTGTGTGTCTGTGTGTGTGTGTGTGTGTGTGTGTGTGTGTGTGTGTGTGTGTGTGTGTGTGTGTGTGTGTGTGTGTGTGTGTTTTTTCACACAGATCAGCTTTTTAACTCTACTGCTGCTGGTGAAGATGCCACCAAACACACCAAATAACTGAAAATATTCAGCATTTAGAAACTTTTTCTCTCCATGTTGTGAATTGCAACATGTCCATGTATTTATTGTCATTTCTGCCTGATATTCTGTCAGATATTTCACTAGTCTCTCTTTAAGGATTGAAGCCAGTTGACATGATAATATAGTTTAGAGTTAGCCGAAGACTAAACTACCAGCTGATTTACAGCGTTTATGATTCCTCTCAAACCCTCAGACCCTGCCTGAGGAAACTAAAATGTCCTATATAGTCATGTGTTTGTACCAGATTAATTTACCTACATAAAAACATACAATACCAAGTGATATCATTAAGTTAATGTAAGACATTTAGATTTGTTCATGCATCCAAGTCTTGAAATGTCATTTGGTTGGACAGAGACAAGTTTTTAAGGGTTGGACCGATGCCTGGAGTGGGACGTGATAGTTTACTACCTACTCATCTGGTAGTCTGTGTTGGTCTTCATCTTTGTCTTCCTCTTTTCTGGAATCTTTGGTGGCTCATCCTCTGAGCAGGTCAGGATAGATATATAGACAGATAGATCCTAAAGGATCCCTTCTACACACTGTCAGAAATGTTGTTCATGTAACGGTACCTTAACACAACGTTACTCTTCTCTCCAGCAGCGATTATAGTCCATACAGATTCTAAACGTAACATTAATTAACTTTTGGTCTCGCATTGCCAGACCCTCCTCCACAGCGCTGTGGAGGAAGGTCTGGCTAGTCCACACAGCATTCCTGGATGGCAGAAAAACATGGTCAAACTGAAAAAGTTCAAACTGGCAGGATCCGCCCCCTGCAGAACTGCCCGGTAGAACCTGTATTGCAGTAGCTTAGCAACACAGCAGCTGACTTTGGCTAACGTTAGCTTACATTAGCAGATAACTCACTAACAAATGAATAATGGAACTAAATTAAAAGGTCTAACATGAAACACGTTGGCTCCCTTTAAATCTCACTATTAATGAGAAACCCTCATTCAAGTGACAAATGTAATGTCAAAAGTAACGTCAAGTAAGATAAATATTGAGACGTAACTGTAACGTAAGGTTACGTTTCTGATCCCTTCACTAACATTTGCTCACGTTAATATAGTGAGCAAACTGTAGTGTTGACATTTAACTCACTATACATTGGCATAACGCACTTTAGTCATAAATATATATTAATTTATTATACATTAATATACAATAAAATTATTTAGACGTAACAATGTAAGGTTAGGTTTCTTAAAGTACTGTCTAACAGTTATAATAGTATCTATCTCTTTTATAGTATAAAATATTTTAAACAATATGATTAATTACATTTTTATAGCTTAACCTTTTAGACATTTTTAATTTTATTAATTGTATTCAGGGTAGGATTTGTTATTTTAAAAAACTCTTAATTTTTTTTGTGTTATCATATATTTATTTATTAATGTCTATAGCTATATTTATAATGTTTTTATATTTAATAGTAGTCAGTATCTGTTCCTCTCCTAAAACGTGTTTCAGGGTGAATTCTCCACACATGACTCAATATGAGAACACTAATGCACGTGAAGAATCCGGTGCATGTAGAAGTGATTTACAGTCTGGAACTTCAGGTGACACTGGTGGAATTTTAAAGTTGCTCTATGCCTCCATCTTGTGGTTACATTTGATATTATATCTGCATTACATACTTGGAACTGTAGCCTGAATACTGAGGGTTTAAACACATGGATCCACACATTTCATTGATATATTCATCTATTATATATACATACATACATACTGTACATATAAATGCACATATCTACAGAGGTGTTTTGATGGTTTTGGCGCTTTTTCCAACATTTTTTTTGTTTTTTGGCTCTTTTTTCAAGTTTTTTTAAAACAATTTTTTGCCGACTTTTTGTGACACTTTATTAGTCATTCTTTGATGCCTACTTCAAAGTAGTTTTTAAGTATTTTTGTCGCGTTTTGCCATTTTTTTTTGCAATTTTTTGCATGTATGTATAACTATATACATCTAAAAGCAAAAATCCTATCAGATGGGAACCCTGGGACAACAACTAATCAGTCCGTGGTCTAATTTGTGTCAGTTTGGGGGTCCTTGATGTCAAAAAGATTGAGAACCGATGGTTTAAAAATGGAACTGCAGCCTGAGTACTGAGGGTTTAAACACATGTAGCCACACATTTCATTCATACATCATGTAAAACTTTCTGCATATTCAATGAATGAATATTTGTTAACCGTCGTATTGCCTTCCCGTTGACTGTGCACCTGCTCTGCTGTTTACAAAGTTTAAAGTTTAAATCATCATGTGTCACACATTTTTGCCAAATTTATTCCAACCTATCACCTCTAGTGTTACACTTCTTTTTGGAAATCATGGTCAATAATCTTCATTTATATGAAGTAATACATAACATTTGAGTAAAGAAAGCAGTAATTCTGAATTATTTTTGACAAGGTGACAAAAAAAACATCCAAAAAAGGTGAATTCCACAGCTTCCAGTCCGATGTCCACACACAACATTCTCCACTTTGCACAAAACAAAGAAATAATAAAACACACCACAACAGTCCAACCTATAAACTGTCCAATTAGAGCCAAACACCTCGTACACAAAACACAACCACATACACTACACTAAATAATAAATAAAATCAGAGGAATGTCACTTCCAGACAGAGAATCATCGATACAAAGCAGTCTTCCTTTTAGACCATGCTTGTTCTAAAAAGTCTGAAAATAAAAACGTTTTGTTCCAATAACCAAACTATCAGATCTATATCCTGCCTCATCTCTTTTACTTCTACTTTTTTAAATAATTACAATCTTAAATTATGATAATATGGACAATACAAATCCAAATAAAGTTGATTATGAATGAAGTGTTGTGATGCTGCAGAGTCCAATCCTCTCCTACAGACTAAAGAAACATCTTTCTTTGGTTCAGATCCTCCCAAAAATCACTCTTACATCATTTTAATTTTAATATTTTTCAATGAAAATGACAATAAAGATACAGAAATAATCATTCCCTCTGATATCGTGGATCATATCACAATCACAACATCAGTCAAAATAATCCCAATCAGTGTGATTAGTTTAGTTTTGTTGTATCTTCTGATTGATGTTAATTGTGTGGCTGTTATGTGAAATTTAAAAATAAAACTATGAAAATAAATAATCATAATTTATTATTTTTTGTTGTAAAGAAAAAATGAAGCTTTTGTACCGAATTCAATACTTTTGAGGTAGCGACCGAATGGCCTCTGAGGTGTTTAGAAATGCCTCGTTTAACGTTGCCTCCAGGTCCTGTAATACATCCATGTGTTCAGTCCTATGAGAGTTGCTATGTGCTTCATTCACCAAAAACGTTTCTGATTTTCCGGGTGTCCTTCCGTGATGTGTGGCCCACTGAATCTGCGCAGTAGTGTTTGTCCCACTGACCCCGCCTGAGAGATTTTAGGATGACAGACACGGAAAAAACCAAAGAAAAACTTCAGGCTTAGTGTGCAAGGATCTTCATACTACATAGTAAAATAATGTGTTTTCCCTGCAGCAACGGGATTAAGATAACAGTCAGCAGGCTCTACTTCTCAGCTTTGTCTGTTATTTTTACAGTCAGTGATGCTGACAGACACATAGACTGTGTTGTGTTCACACTCACACTGAGTCCAGGAATAATGAACACTCTGCTGCCTTCAGGTGACGGTCAGAATTATAAGAACTACAAGCTGGAAACCTTTTCAACAGTTTATTGTGAGTTAAAATAAAATGTGTCCAGCTCAGAGAAGAAATCTAATCTTTGTATCAAAAAACTGATTCAAATATTTACATTCTGTATTATACATTATGCATGTACAAAACAGACTTCATTTACACCAACATGCAGGACATTTATACTTACAGAAGCTGGATTGAGGAGATTTACATCACATGAGAAATAAAATGGGATTTCAATATCAGGATTTATTTTTTTCTGCAATAATACAAACTGTTACAATATGACATACAAATATGAAAACAGAACATAAACAGTATATAACATTTCACTTATAATGACACTAACGTTTAAACTTATATATATTGTTTTTGCGGATTAATTTAAAGTCAAAAGAAAAGACGTTAATAAAACAACTGTTTTTACAAAAACAAGAGTCAGAATCATGTTCCAGTTTGAAGCTTGGATTAAATCCAGACTTTCTGCAGGTTTGACCTTCTTGTCCAGGTGGAGGGTGGAGCAGTCTGGATCAACAGAAGTATGATGTCCCTCTCCTTCCTCTCTCTGAGTGATTCTGTTCTCAAACTGTTGTCTTCAGGAAACAACAAGCTTTGAGCTAGCGAGCTACACGCTGAAAATATCAAGATTAGAAGAATATGTGGATGGTGCAACAAGGCAGGCCTGCTCTGTTCTTTAAGGGAATGATTGTACAGATTTACAAAGAATATATTTAGATAATTTCCTCTCTAACTGGGACGTTTTGGGATCGATTGGTGGGATTGCTGTGGACGAAGTACACACAGAGATACACTGGTAAGAGCCAATGAGCAGTCCCTCCAGGATTTCGCAGCCTTTTTTTGAGATTTTTGCGGCCCAAAATGCCTGATTTCGCTGGAGCTTTTGTAAAAAATTGCGATAAAAGTTGCGATGTCTTTTGTATGTTTGTTGCAATGAAGTTGCGGGAGACAGTGAAAGTTGCAAAAAAGTTGCGATTTTTTTTTTTTTGTATAGTTCTTTAAAATAAAAAGGAAACTTGTTTTGGGGAGAATAAAATTACTCTGGGCTGATTTTTCCTAGTACCAAAAAGGGTCAGGATGCTGTAAATGCTGGTATAATACAAAAATGGCTGGTGGATTTAAGACAAAAAAATCATAATTTATTGAATGAATCAAATCTGAACATATCTGTCAGTGGCTTGTTGATCTTTACATTGTTAGTTATTTTCCTATCCTGGCCTGGGACACACATTCATACGGTTTGATAAAGTACTGACTAACTTATCATTGCACTTACAATAACGAGTGCAGCTGTCCTCAATTTAGGTCATCGTGTCGTCTCATCTCCTTTTTCTCCTGCATCCACCGTGTGTGTGTTGTTTGTGTGTGTGTTTGTGTGTGTGAAAGCGTCAGTCACGGGGGGCACGGAGCAATAGCCCCACCCGCTGCAGAGAGCCGACAGCCAGGATGGAAACGGCAGCAACTTCAGCGACTTTTAAATCGTTAAAGTCTACAGGTTTCCTGCTTCCTCTCCGGACAGGAAGTCAGGTACCTTGGAGTTTGTCCGCCAAGATGGCGCACGGTTGGTTGGGCTCCGTGCTCCTCTTGCTTTTGCCTTTTAAAACTGGCAATTATATGCACTCTGATAGACTATTTACTGACACCAAGATTAATAAGCAGCAAATACGTGAATATGTTATTGAACCAGAAGCCTTAAGTAAGAAGGATAAACATCACCAACAAATGAAATGTCGGCGCGGAGCAAACCAGCAGCGTCAGCGTTCAGACCTGCTGGTCACCTGTTTGGTGTGGCTTCTTCTGCTGCTAATATTTGGATCACTTGTCCTAAGGGTTCCACAAAATGAGCCTGACAGTCTTTTGTGCCACACGCCATACTTGAACAACGTTGGATACGGCCGATTTACCATCTACTATTCCCTCCTGAAGTTTGGAAATGCACGCGTAATAGGCTTACGCACCAAAGTGGAGCTGGGTAGCAGGATAAAAGATAATGGGCGCGCTATAATATATCTCTCCTTCCTGGTCCTGTTAGCGGAAGATATCCAGCTTAATTCCAGTCCAGATGCTGATTGTGCACAGCGGGTCCATGCTGCCGGCGTGGGGCCGGGTCCCGGTGCGGAGGCGGGCCGGGAAGCGACAGGCTGGATTGGTGGGCGTGCGGGAGCCTCCGCGGCGGAGCTAGTGCGTCATCTGCGGCGGCCGGCGGACCCGGAGGTGGGTGGGAGACAGCTGTGGGTCCTCTGTGCGGACGAGTGTTCGCGCGCCGACACCGGAGGACACCGAGGGAGTGGCTCCGTGTGCCCGCGTCGACCGGTCCGCGGCGGGGTGCTGGAGCGACCTGGCCCAGAGTTGCGCCCTTCTTCTCGCGGATTCTTCTGTCGACGAGGTGGAGGACACCATACTGGAGACGGATTTTAAATCATCCGTCTATGTGCAAGGATCCAGAGGCGCTCATAACCATAAGAATGATTATACTAAGAGTAATGTCAATACAACTCATACAGTCAAGTATAAGTGAATAAACAGGGACACTATTGACAATATAAAAACTTTGCAGTCACAAGCAATAATAAAGCAGAGACAATATTTATTTTTCCAGACAGTAAATCATGCGAAAATAATCTGGGATCTCACAGTAAAGTCTAAGGGTATTTTAGGAGGGCATTTAAATATTAGAAGTTTGTATCCAAAATGTGATGAAATTAGAATTTTGCTAACTGGTTCCAATCTTGATTATTTGTGCATAGGTGAAACTTGGATGTATGATAAAATCCCCACCTCAATGATAGATGTGCCTGGATATAAGTGCTATAGAAAGGACAGGGTTACTAGTAGAGGAGGAGGAGTTCTGGTTTACATTAAAGACTCCTTTAAGACCGAGGAAGTTCAATTAGATGAATCTTTATCACTTGAAAGTCTTTGTGTAAATATGGCTCTATCCTCACGCATGATGTTTAACATCCTTGTGGTGTATAATCCACCATCTAGTTGCCTACAAACTTAAAAGCAAACTATTACATGACAATTCTAACTGAAGCTAAAGGAAATTGTAAAGCAATGTGGAAACAAATAAACAGTCTAATTAAACCTAATGCAAATAATTCATATGAACTAAAATGTGAAGGAAAATACATATCAGACCCTGTTCAAGTTGCTAATGCTTTTAATCAATTTTTTATTAAATCTGTACAAGATCTTGCTTCTAATTTTTTAGATGGCGAGCCTAATAGTAGCAACTTAAACATATTGTCAGAGAATGAGAATTCCTTTAAAATTAGAGAATGAATCAGGCAGTGGTATTGAAAGCTATTTCAGACCTGAATACCAATTTATCCAAAGATAACTATAACAAGGACGCAACTTTCCTCAAAAATATGCACAAGTTATCATTCAACCTTTGACCCACATTATAAATGTCTCTATTAAAACTGGAATATTTCCAGATGCTTGGAAAAAGTCAATGGTAAAACCCATCTTTAAGTCCGGGAATACCACAGACGTTAGTAACTATCGACCAATAAGTCTAGTTCCGGTAATGTCAAAAATACTAGAAATTGTTTCAGAACAACTAACTCAATATTTAGAAATACATCAGTATATACACCCTCAACAGTATGGTTTCAGACAGAACCATTCCACTGAAATAGCCATCTGCGCATTATTGGAAAATATTGTGCAGCCGCTTGATAAAGGAAACATCGTGGGTGCAGTATTCCTGGACTTAAAGAGGGCATTTGACACTGTAAATCATAGCCGTCTTATCTCAAAACTATCATCTTATAATACATCACACCAGGCATTATCATGGTTCGAGTCATACTTACAGGGTCGAGAACAATGTGTAGTTATTGATCATGCAAAATCTGCCCCATGTGAAATTAAGACCGGAATCCCGCAGGGAACCATACTGGGGCCTGTTCTCTTCAGCCTGTATGTGAACACGCTGCCTGAAGTATGTCCTGAAGTTGGCATTCAGATGTATGCCGATGACACTGTGGTTTATGTGTCCGGCAACAGCCCTGTTGTTATAGGCAGTACATTGATTAAAAGTCTTGAGAAAGTGTTTGATTGGCTAAACAAATCATGTTTAACACTTAATCTGAGGAAAACTAAATCTATGTGTTTTTCTATAACAAGAAAGCAGATAATAAATGATCTTAACATTAAAATGAATGGTGAACTCATCGATCAGGTAGAAGAAGAAAAATATTTAGGAGTGATTTTAGATTCTCAGCTAAATTTTAAAAGTCATATTAAAAACATCTCAAGAAAAATGAAGGCCAGTATGAACTGTTTCAGGTTGATCAGGAGCAGTTTAACATTTGAATGTGCTCATGTCTTTCTGAACACCATGATCCTGTCCCATCTGTCGTACTGCACCACTGTTTGGTCCCAGGCTAGCCAAACTACCCTAAAGCCTATTGAGATGCTTTATAACCGTGCCCTAAAACTTTTAGATAAAAAGCCCATTCGATTCCATCACTGTTACATTTTAAATAAACATAAAATCCTAAACTTTGTTAATTTTGTTAATCTTAAATACATAAAGTTGTTTTTTAAATGTTTGACTGGACTTGCACCTGAGCCACTTTGTAAATGTGTGAACAGGCTGGAATCCTCCAGATGTAAACTTCCATTTTGTAAAACATCTTTTGCCCAAAGTGTTTTTTCTGTGAAAGGAGCCAATCTGTGGAACTAGCTTCCTACAAATATAAAGACTCTAACTAAAATGTCCACCTTTAAAAAACTATCAAAAGCATGGTTCATACAGCAGCAGCAGTGTGATCATGCCATATGAAAAGTATAGCTGTGTGTATGTGAGGTGTGCATCTGTGTGAGTTCGAGTGAATGTGTTTATTTACTACACTTATTTTTATTGCTGCTAACTGGTTTCTGGACATTTTATTGTATTCACTGTAAAAATTTGACTCCTTTATTATTTTAATTGTTAAAAGCCCTTCTAGGGACAGGTGTTGCGAATTAGCCATGGCTATAAACACTGTGATACAGGCATCGGATTGTTCTTTATGTAATAATCTATGTTTTTTGTATCTGTCCCTATTCAAATAAACAACAAATAAATAAAATAAACATTGATGTTAAAATGTATCGGATGGTCTGAAATGTTTTGCACAATCTTTCGCTGTACGTTTTGTTGGTAAATGAGTCACACACACGTCTCGTCTTCATATCAAAAACAAGGAAATGACCAACCTGTTCTCACTCCTGATTGGTCATTGGCTCTCAGAGTGCACGTGGGACTGCTGTGATTGGTTGAAGTCGCGGGAAACTTCAGGTTATTGGTCAAATGTGTGGAAAAGTTGCGGTGATTGGTCAAAATTGCGAGTCGCACCAAATTCGCTGTGGTTGGTTGAATTCGCGTGAATTGGCGCGATCGTGACATCGCGAAATCCTGGAGGGACTGAATGAGGTTTAACCATGTATCAGCTTATTTAAATAGCTCACGTTACTGTACTGTGTCAACAGTTAACTTCATTTAATATTGTATGTGGCGTTTTTCTGTTGCTGGGTGCAAATGTTTCACCAAAATAAGTTCCTTCCTGAGACTATTCTGCAGAGCCACCGTCACTACGTCTGGAGCTTAGCGCCGTCCAAGACCATTGGGATTGGTTTAAAGAAATGCAAACAACCCAGAGTGTTTTTTTTCTATCCCAGAATGCATCTGTTGTATAGCCAGACCTTACTCCACAGCGCTGTGGAGATACAGCTGGACATTAGAGACTAAGTGTGGAACAGGAGTGGAGGAGTCTCAGTGTGTCTGCAGAGACTGTGTAGAAGGACAGAGCAGCAGCAGAGCAGTCCAGATACACTGACGATACTCTATCAGATCCAGAGGAACACACAGGGATGACGGAGGACTCCACATCGGGTCTCAACACATCCTCCTTTTTTTCTTTTTTTAAGATTATTTGTTGGCCATTTTTAGGCCTTTATTGACAGGACAGCGGAAGAAATTAAAGGGGAGAGAGAGGGGGAATGACATGCAGCAAAGGGCCACAGGTCGGAATCGAACCCGGGCCCGCTACGTCGAGCAGTAAACCTCTATTTATGGGCGCCTGCTCTACCAACTGAGCTATCCGGGCGCCCCACATCCTTGTTCTCATCACTCATACAGCGATCCCGTCTTCCATCTGATGAGAGAAGAACAACAGAGGAGATAAATGAGTATTTCCAGAGACTCCGTTTATCAGCTGTCAGTCAGTGAAGCACCACATCCAGTATAAATAGCAGCAGAGACTTCAGTCCTGTTCAGACACCAAGTGGAGCGGCTGTGTAGGCAGCCTGCTTCCTTTCAGCTCTCATATTAACGTGTTGGAGTGAAGCTCACAGACCTGCAGAGACTTTGAAGCATCAAGTCTGTTGACTCTGCAGATTTCACTGAAGAACACAGTGGAAATAAACTGCTGAATCCTAAACGCATCATTACTGCAGAAACAGAGACGATCACTGCTCACTTTAATGATGATTTACTGCTGTTGGATTCAGAGCTGTTAAAAACCATCTGAATGTTTTATCTACTTTTAAATATTACAGGATATATATATAAATATGGAGTATGTTATAAACAAATGAAAGAAGGACATATGATGTTAAAGACTGAACAGTAAAACATCAGCTGTGATTACTGGACTTCAGCAGATCTTCTGCTCTGTATGAAGACCACATGGTTACTAAATGTAATGCTGGTTCTATGACATAAGAGCCAGTGATTTGCAGGCTTCAGTCAGACTGAACTCAGAGCTTAGACAAAGATGAACTGATCAGTTGTGTAGTGTTGAAATGAGAGAACAAACACTTTGAGATCAGATTTGATGGTTGAACAGATTGATGTCTCTGTACATGTTGTGATGCTGTCAGCTGTAATCCAGATTCAATTCCTTCAGACATGAACACAACAACAGCAGTCGTCTTCACATTAACTCAAACACGTGATCACAACAAGCTTCTGGCTAATTTGATCGGCTGACTGTCCTCCCTCTCCTCTCACAGCTTCGCTGAGAAGGTTGGAGGTTTACAGGAAATCTTTGCTTTGATACGAACTGTCTTTAGTTCAATACTGCTGAAACCAGCATGAACTGACTCCAACCCACTACTGACCTCAGAGTCTCCAGTCTACAGTTTGGACTCGCCACAAGATCACACAGCAGCTTCACGTCTGAATCCTGCAGGTAGTTGTCACTCAGGTCCAGCTGTTTCAGATGGGAGAAGTTGGACTTAAGAGCTGAGGCCAGAGAAGCACAGCTGATCGCTGACAAAGAGCAGTCCTTCAATCTGAAAAAAGAATAAATGATGAAGATAAAAATCCATTTATAATCCAAACAACACTATATTGATCCTTTAAATAACTGCTTCACAGGTAAAATTAATGATTACTTTGATTTGGGTGTTTTATTAAATTTTAAAGCAATTGAATTTTTTATTTTAAATGGTTTCAAAACAGTATCCTGACTAAAATTTGACATAAACCACTCTGTGATCCACTCAACATCCTCTGATCTTAACTATTAGTCTAAATAATTCACAATTTCTGCCTTTTTAAACTAAAAAATAGTTATGTCATATAAATTAGGGATATAGACCATGATTTTTTTTTAAAGGGTTCAAAACGTGACAAAAAACCTTCAAAAGCAAAGGAAATAGGGCCAAAAACATTGAGGAAAATGGCACCAAAATAAAGGTTAATTTTCAATTTGAGACCCCGAAGGACAACAAGTTCATGGCCAATGGGAAGACAACACAAGGGTTCATAAACACAAGTCTTCTGGGACTGCCGAATAAATGTATTAGAAGAAACATAAAAGTATGAACAAAAGAATATTTACACTTATGTTTGTACATAAATTAGTTTCAGTTGTTAATTAAACATATTAGATCTACTGTATAATAGTAACAGAATCAGTGAACTGACCTCAGAGTCTCCAGTCTACAGTGTGGACTCTCCAGAAAACCACAGAGGAGCTTCACTCCTGAATCCTTCAGGTAGTTGTCACTCAGGTCCAGCTCTCTCAGATGGGAGGGGTTGAACTTCAGAGCTGAGACCAGAGAAGCACAGCTGATCTCTGACAAAGTGCAGTGCATCAATCTGAATAAAGAATAAATGATGATAAAAATCAATTTCTAATTCAATCAATATTATATTGATCCTTTAAACAGCTGCATTTGGAAATATCCTTTGGTCTCTCTGTGTTCATCTACTGTATATGAGTGTGTGTGTGTGTGTGTGTGTGTGTGTGTGTGTGTGTGTGTGTGTGTGTGTGTGTGTGTGTCTGTATGGGTGTTTCTCTGTGTGTGTTTGTGTTTTTTTGTGTGTGTGTGTGTGTGTGTCTGTGTGTGTATGTCGGTGTGTGTGCCTGTGTTTGTGTGTGTGTGTGTGTGTGTGTGTTTACTGAAGGATCAATATCTATGATCAGACATTATTTGTGAAAACAGGTGCCTTTGGTGTTTGTTATTGACGCAAAAAGTCTCCTTTAGCGTCATATTTAGACACGCTTGGCAGGGACCCTTGGCGTCACTATTTGACGCTCTGGGTCGGGACTTACATTTAACTGAGAGCCACTGACCAAGCATCAGTATTTTACAAGTTGGGAGTGAGAACGGTTTGGACAGGAAGCATCGTGTACATTTTAAAGTGTTGTTGGTAACAAATCAGACATGACTAAACATACTTTAAAAAGGCCTTGGACTTCTTGAAGATCTTTTAGTTATGTATATATAGATGTGTCTCTCTCATGTGTCTCAGTTTGAGTTCAGACTAAATTTGTTCAAACTATTCAGACTGACAACCAAACCCAGAAAACAAGTGAACTGAAGGGGACTTAAAAGTTCTGTTATGGATTTAAAGCTGTCAATCTTCCTCTATAATACCATTCATATTTCATTTTGTTTTATATTCAAATAATATTAGAACATTTAATGCTCAAATGCAGCCTGTTATTCATATGTACTACACTACTCAGGCTTATGCATCGTCAATGCCACTACAAGCATGTGGTTGTTGTTACACGTTATGTCCACTAGAGGGACTTCCACCATCAGCCTGGCCTTGAAGGAAACTTACGTCATGACGCATTGCAATTCTGGCACGCCGCTTTGTTTACATTAATTTTCCAGTTTTAAAGTGTCTGTGACAGAGAGACTTCAGTTATTATAAATGTATAAGTTCTGTAAATACGGTGTTTTGAGGGTTTTATATAAAAGACCTTCTTGAATAGGCCTTGGGCTTGTTGAAGATCTTTTAATTATTTATATATAGATGTGTCTCTCTTATGTGTCTCAGTTTGAGTTCAGACTAAATTTGTTCAAACTGTTCAGACTGAAACACAAACCCAGAAAACAAGTCAACTTGAGGGAATGGAAAAGTTCTGTTTTGGATTTAAATTTGGTAGATATTACAGCTGTCAATCTTCCTCTATAATACCATTCAAATTTCATTTCATTTTATAGTCAAATAATTTTAGATAATACAGCTGATAGGAGGTAATATAAGAAGTTGAAGCTAACGCTGCCAGCTGTAAGGCAGCTAACATCAACTTTAGCTGTCTCCCTGAAGGAAACAAGAACAAGCTAACTAATGACAACATAAGCATTTGGCTCGGTGGATGTGGATTTTAAAGTCACGTTAAAACTATTTCCCACCCTTAGTCCGATTTCCAGCCGCAGCCTGTCACTCCCCCCTGTACTAACGTTACTCGGTACCTAGCGTTAGCTCCTTATCTTAAAGGTGCCCTGCCAAACATATTTCATTACTTTGTGATAATGTCTGAAGTTCTACCATGGACTCTGTAACATGTTTTGTGGAAAAAAAATGCCTTGGTTACCTTGTTTAAAGCCATTCTAGCGTGGTTTAGAAAGCCTACAGGAAGACTCAGCTCGAGTTTTGCCAGTACTCATTAATATTGAACGAGCTAAGCTGCTTGACTCTGATTTGCTAACAGCTAGCCAATGAGAGACTGGCTATCAGCATCCTTTACCCAGCACAACTGGGTGAGCACATGAATATCAATGAGCTCAGGCAACACCACGTCAGTCTGACCAGCTTTTGTAATTGGCCTGATTTCTCCGCTTATTTCTTTTCAATGGCTAGAGCTGACAGAGGAGGTAGCAGTTCATTTTCACATTCACGACAATACAAACACATATGGACCTAACATTGAAAATAAAATACAAGTAAAAACGGTTTTGTGTGGCAGGGCACCTTTAAGGCCTCACAATGCCTTGTGTTTCTTACCACCTTTACCCACTTCACATGTGGGTAGGTCAAGGCAAGAAGAGGGAGATAAGTACACGTGAGCACAATACATAAACTGACCTCAGAGTCTCCAGTCTACAGTTTGGACTCTGCAGTCCAGCACACAGATGCTCCACTCCTGAACCCAGCAGGTCATTGTGACTTAGGTCCAGCTCTCTCAGATGGGAGGGACTGGACTTCAGAGCTGAGGCCACGACTTCACAGTCAGTCTCAGAGAGGTAACAGCCAAAAAGTCTGTGATGAACGATAATAAAAACATTTAAAATATAATCAAATCTGACACTTTTATCTTAAAACAGGCTATCACATTTCATCAGCAGCTAGTTTCACATGTTGTCAACCCGCCCATAGGGGGTGGGACCTCAATCCCAGAATGTCCAAACAGTGTCAGCCATCTTGAAGCTAAGCTAACAGACTCACTCTCTTCTGCAGCAACCTTTTTTATTATGTGCATTCAAACTACTGCACATGTGTACCACCGGGATACATTGGTACAGATCCGAGAATATGCAGGAAACTTTATTACAGACGGAATACTCGACACAGGTGAGCTTCGCCTGCTACGGGACCAGCACCTCAGCTTGCGGTGTCACTCGATGCCGCTAGCCGGGGAAGGGGACATCTCACCGCTTGTGGAGTTTGTGACTGTTAAATGCCGACCATTCTACATTTCACGCAAATTCACGGCTGTGTTTATACTCAGTGTTTACATCCCACCAAGCACTAATGCTACCAATGCGTTAGCTGAACTTCATGGAGCTATCACTGAGCTCCAACGCGCACATCCGGATGGACTATTTATTGTTGCTGGAGATTTTAACCACGCCAATCTCAAGAAAGTTCTACCTTCACCTCACGGTGAATAGTAATTGCACTTTATGTATAGTCTATAATGTGTGTGCACTAAATGTAGCCTGTCTCGTATGTCGTTTTTATATGTTGTTTTTATAAAATGTCGTTTTTTATATTTTAAATGTGTAACACCACTTGAGCCATGGTGAAACGTTTTGTTTCACTATATGCAGTGTATATGGTTGAAATGACAATAAAACCCACTTGATTTGACTTGACTGCACTCTTTAACTGGTAGGCGTGGCTTGGGAGTGGCCTCATACTGAAGCGAAGCAAGTGCATTCTGGGAGTTGTTGTCTTTCATCCACATTAGCCAAAAATACATTTTCTGGCTTTTCTCGGTCTAGAAGGCACCAACTTCTAAAAAAAATTCACATTTCTACTACATAAATGATCCAATTTAAATACATAGTCATCGTCAGGCTTTAACTTCATGTGATGTTAGTTCAGAAGATCACAAATAATAAATGTCTGTTTGTATATAAAATAGACACAATATAGAAACACACTGCTGTCTCTGTGTACACTGTAAAAAGGCTGTCTGTTGTGATTAAATGATGACAGAAGATACTTTAGCTACAAACACAAAGATCATCATCGTCTCATTCTCACAGCGTTTGACATTTGCAGAGTAACACGTAGAATTATTTACAATAAGCAGGTTTATATTTTATAGTGTCTAAGTTTTATATTGTGAACGTGTGTAAAGGCTGTAGGTTTACTCTCATACTGATGGCCTCAGCTTCACACTGATTTAAAATGATAATCACATCTGGACTTACTGAGCCTTTCTGCAGTTCCTCACAGCTGGAATCAGTCTCCGTCGTCCCTCCAGTGATGTTGTGTTGTACTTGTCCAGGTCCAACTCATCCAGAACCTCCTCTGACATCTGCAGCATGTAGGCCAGAGCTGAGCAGTGGATCTCAGACAGTTTCTTCTCTGATCTGTTCTCTGACTTCAGGAACTCTTGGATCTCCTGATGGACTGAGTAGTCGTTCATCTCTGTCAGACAGTGGAAGATGTTGATGCTTCTGTCAGGAAAGATCCCATAACTGTTCATCCTCTTCAGGTTGTCGATGGCTCTCTGACTGATTTCTGGACTGTTGTCTGTCTGACCCAGCAGGCCTCCTAAGAGTCTCTGGTTGGACTCCAGAGAGAGGCCATGAAGGAAGCGGACAAACAGGTCCAGGTGCCCATTTTGACTTTCAAGGGATTTCTCCATGGCTGTCTTCAGGAAGACATCCAGGGATGAATTAACGTAGTCTTCTCCCAGGAAGTCCTTCAATACCTGTGTGTTCCTGTTGGTGTAACAGTGGAACAGGTAGACTGCAGCCAGAAACTCCTGAACACTCAGATGAACGAAGCAGTAGACTGTTTTCTGGAAGATCACACTCTCTCTTTTGAAGATCTGTGTACAAACTCCTGAGTACAGCGAGGCCTCTGTGACATCCAGACCACAGCGCTCCAGGTCTTCTTGGTAGAACATGATGTTTCCTTTCTCCAGCTGTTCAAACGCCAGCCTCCCCAGCTTCAGAAGAACTTCCCTGTCAGCCTCCGTCAGCTCCTGTGGACTCGTCTCATGTCCCTCAGCATACTTGAGCTTCTTCCTCTTTGTCTGAACCAGCAGGAAGTGTGAGTACATGTCAGTCAGGGTCTTGGGCAGCTCTCCTCTCTGGTCTGTAGTCAACATGTGGTCCAGAACTGTAGCAGTGATCCAGCAGAAGACTGGGATCAGACACATGATGTGGAGGCTCCTGGATGTCTTGATGTGGGAGATGATTCTGCTGGACAGCTCTTCATCACTGACTCTCTTCCTGAAGTACTCCTCCTTCTGGGCGTCAGTGAAGCCTCGTACTTCTGTTACCCTGTCAACACACGCAGGAGGGATCTGATTGGCTGCTGCAGGTCGGGAAGTTATCCAGACGAGAGCCGAGGGAAGCAGCTTCCCCTGGATGAGGTTTGTCAACAGCACGTTGACTGATGACTTCTGTGTGACATCAGAAACAGCCTCATTGTTGTTGAAATCCAGTGAAAGTCTGCTTTCATCCAGGCCGTCAAAGATGAAGAGAACTTTAGAGCCAGCGAGCTGCTCTGCTGGGACCTCCTGTAATGTTGGATGGAAAACACGGAGCAGCTCCAGAAGACTGTACTGCTCATCTTTGATCAAGTTCAGCTCCCTGAAGGAAAGAGGAATCACCAGACTGATATCTTGGTTTTCCAAACCCTCGGCCCAGTCCAGACAGAACTTCTGCACTGAGAAGGTTTTTCCAACGCCAGCGACGCCGCTCGTCAGAACCACTCTGATGTGTTTCTGTTGGTCAGGTAAGGCTTTAAAGATGTCGCAGCACTTGATTGGAGAGTCATGGAGGGTCTTCTTCATGGAAGCTGTCTCGAGCTGCCTCACCTCATGTTGGGTATTAACCTCTTCACTCTGTCCCTCTATGATGTAGAGGACAGTGAAGATCCTGTTGAGGAGGGTTCTACTTCCTGTTTCAGCTCCTTCAGTCACACATTCAAATGTCCCCTTCAGCCTGATCTTATGTTTCTGACGACCAACATTCACTAAAAAACGGACAAAGGTGAGAGACAAAACAAGAAAAAGATAACAATCTGGTGATTATTTTTATTACCAATATTAAAACAATCCAGATAAATTTCAGATGGACTTAAACTTTAATATTTATGTTAAATGTCTACACTAGTGCAGCATGATATATAAGCGTTATGCTATAACTTTGTTGAATATTGATATATATACGATACATAATCACACAAACATAACAACAAAAGTGTTCTCAGTTCTGCCGCTTTCAGTATTCTGCTTAAATACAACACAACGCTTGAATTAAAAACAAATGAAAGGAAATGATTTCCAACCTTCTTTTATTAAACACATTGAATTCAATATAAAAGACAAAAAAGAATGACAGTTTAATTTTGAAGTTAGTTACATATTTACTTGTAAGTAACACAAAAAATCTGAGTGTTTCTTGATGTGCATATTGCGTTAGTTTATATCGCTAAAAGACGATAAAAAAACAATATGTTGTGCAGCCCTAGTCTGTGCTGTCTGACTCCACAGATGTCTCAGTATTCCAACAACCAGTGGTGTGTTCAGACATGAAGACATCAGCAGACAGATGGACAGACTTACTTTGTTCAGAGCTGCTCTGATTGGCTGTCTGCAGTCCAGCTCTGGTTCTGGATCTGGACGGCTGCTCCTCCTCAGAAACATCACTCCTCTTCCTCTTTCTGAAAAAACATTTCTTCATCACTAAAATGATTTGTTGATTGTTGTTGTCATATCAAGATTTGGCCAAACTGTTTAGTCAGTTAGGTTTCAAGAGAGGTTAGAAGTGGTCTGAATATTGAGGTAGACCAGCATGTAATAGCATTTATAGAAATTGAATATACAAACACAAAATTAACAAATACATGACATCAGCAGGAAAAACTGAAACTGAGTCCTAAAATGAGTTAGTATCAGTTGTCTTACTTTGTGTCTGAGGGTCCAGGTTCATTACTGAAGGTCAGAGGTTCCTCTTTGGACCGGTCACTCTTCATAGACTGACAGCCAGATACTACAGACTCTGCTCCGTCCTCCTCTTCCTCCAAATCACTCATCTTCTGATCTGAAGTCAGTCTGAGAGGTAAAACAGTTGGTGAGCAGCATTTAAAAGAAACTAATTTATTCAAGAGTCACAGGCTGAGAGAATATTCTTAATTCAGAGTCACCGCTTTTCAGAGCTTTAGTCTTTTTTACAAAGTTTCTCCTACCAACACTTTTCTTTACATTTTCTATCCATGTTTTGAACTGCAACATGTTCCTGATTCTTTCTCACATCCTTACGTTATATATATATATATATCCCAGCATGCAATGAAAATAACATAATAATGCCGAAGTTCGAAGATGAATGAGTCAGAATAACATATTACATGCTTTGATCTCCTTATATATAGCTAGGCAGTGTTCTGAGCAGCCTGGATGGATCACAGCTGGTGGTATAACACCCATCATAACCACCAGACACTTGAGACTTGACTTGGACTCGAGCTCAGAGACTTGTGGGCATCTCTGGGTTTAGGGTATGGCTCCAAGAGGCTTTTTTGTAAGTGTGGACATGATACATATGCCTACTAAATTCCATACATCTAGGTGAAACGCACTGTAGGGGCTATTTCTTTCAATTTTTTTTTTTTTTTAGATTATATTTTTTGGCCATTTTTAGACCTTTATTTTTCATAGGACAGATGAAGACATGAAAGGGGAGAGAGAGGGGGGGAATGACATGCAGCAAAGGGCCGCAGGTCGGAGTTGAACCGGCAGCCGCTGCATCGAGGAGTAAACCTCTGTATATGTGCGCCTGCTCTACCCACTGAGCCAACCCGGCCACTTCTTTCAATTTTTTTAAGGGACACTACATCTGGCCATTCTATTGTAAGATAGAAGCGGTGCCGCCCAACTAGGCACTACCCTGTGCTGCGCTTTAACTCACTAATATACACCCTACCTCACGGTTTTGACGTTTATCATGTGTAGGCGGCTTGATATTTCTTTCCTCTACAGTACACAGGGAGAAAACTGACTCAGAGACTTTGACAGTAAAATAATAAATGTTCACCCTGCCTCAGCCTTCAGTTTCCTCCTCCTGCTCTGTCGACACTAAATGGAGTCTGAATTGACTGAATTTCTTTCAGTTTCAGGGTTTCCTCCCTGTTCTCATGAACCTGGAATACCTGCTCAGTAGGGGTGGAACGGTACACTGAAGTCACGGTTCGGTTCATACCTCGGTTCAGACATCACAGTTCGGTACAATGGAGGGAAAAGCAAAACAAAAATGCAGAAGGTAATTTTTTTTATTGTGCATGTCTCAGGGTGTCCACTGAGCTAGCTGTAACAGCCTTAAGTGTACAAAGTAAGATGTAAACAGTAAACAATAAGTACCCTGCATCAGCTCCACTTCATCTGGAACTTGTAAACAAAATAAGACCATCAGCTAGTAGTGTGATATGGGAGACAAGCGCTGCTCTCATATGTGAATGCACAGAGCAGGGGTGTTAAAAGAGCAGCTTCTTACACAGAGCAGTTGACGAGTTTTGGTGTTAGCTTCACACGCTAACGGCGAAGCTAACAGCTAACGGCGGAGCTAACAGCTAATAGCGAAGCTAACATCTAATAGCAGAGCTAACAGCTAACGGCGGAGCTAATAGCGGAGCTAATAGCGGAGCTAACAGCTAACGGCGGAGCTAACAGCTAATACCGGAGCAAACAGCGAAGCAAACGGGCCTGGAGGCCATTTGTGGTCGAGGCGAGAAGGGATACAGCTACGTCCATGTTTGGTTGTATATGGAAGGGACTAGTTTGCTTCATGTGGACTCACTGGACCGACTGACTCCACATGTAGGCGGAGCTTGGGAGCTTCAGAGCTAAGGCGGGGCTACAGATTAGGTGTCCCTAAAGAACCGCGTGTAGTTCCGCATTACATTAATTAATTTGCACGCAGGTTTTATTTATTTTTATACCGTGTATTCTCCGTGTAAATTCATGTACGAGACGCCCGTACCGTTTTGGTTCGATACGAATACATGTACCGTTCCACCCCTAGTGCTCAGTGTTGCTCCTCCCTCTCATTTAATTCAATTTACAGGAAATCACATGAGTTTATCTGAGTGCCAGAGTGTTTCTGTCTTAACACTTTGAAAGGTTTTGCCACACCTTCTAAATGAACAACTTTAGTTTTCTCAAATAAAAAAATAAAAACAGTAAAACAACTAACAAAAAATAATGACAATGATAATAATGAAAGTTTTTATTAGTCTTATTTTTTAAGTGCAAACCATAATCAAAGTAGTACTCTTTCAATAATCTAAGTGCAAACAGAGACTGACCATTTTTATTCTTAAAGCATGATACACTGCTTAGCCTAAGATATGGTCATGTTCTTGTTCAGGAATATAATTTAGGAGATTCTCTATCGTTACATATTCCATATGTTCTTGTTGGACAGATAGTCTCTTTATACAGAGAACTAAGGTAACAACGTAACTAGGGCTGTCAAATGATTAATTTTTTCTTAATCGCGATTAATCACTGAATTTCTATAGTTAATCACGATTAATTGCATGTTTTATCACATGATTAAAATTCTATTATTTTGCATTTTAGAACTTTTTAAGTACATATTAACAATGGGAAGCAATTCTTACCAGTGGATCTTGATTGGGAATCTTTAAGATCTGAGTCTTCTACGATGCTGACAGGTCTGCAGTTAGTTGCCACCCATTGCGCAAGAGCTGTAGTAATTTTTTTGGATTTGGTTTCATCCACAGGTCGGCAACTAGCACTCTCCAACATAGTGCTTGCCGGAGCCCGCTAGCATCAACCTGAGTCACGTTAACTGTACTATGCTTAGCTCGTAGGTGGTAGCTCAAGCTTGACGTGCTTCGGTGATATTTTAATTTGGCTTTACATAATGTGCATATGGCTTTCAACTTGTCTACTGAGCCGTCCGGGAGTTTTGGAAAATAAAAAGCCATTCAGAATTGTGTTGCTGCTGTCTTTCTCCATCATGCCTGCAGCAGTAGAATGTGTTACGAGGAAGTATGGCAGCTTGATGATAAGTAAAGGTGCAGCAAAGGGTCAAAATAGTAGCCTAGCCCCAAGAGGCCGTAGATTCTAGTGGTTTTAGAACAGCTAAGGGGTGTTGTTAGGCACAACGCAAAGCTGAGTGAAGTGTAAAATGAACTAGTAAATGGCAGCATTCGATTAAAAAAAATTAACGTGTTATGCTCGGCCCTTAATTGCATCGCGATTAATACGTTGATGCTGACAGCCCTAAAGTCCGTTGAGACCAAATGTTTTGTACTTGAATTTGTCATTGTACAGTAGAGAGAGAGAGAGTTTATTTTACTTTTGTTTCACAGTGATTATGTTCTAAAGCACAAATTAATAACCATCAAGCACTCATCAGATGCTTTAGTGGAGAGAGATGCTCTTTTCTCCTCCTCTGCATTTCATTCATAGCAGCAGTAAACTGGATGATGCTCTGCACTTGTGTACTGATATCAAGGGACAACTTTTCACCTTTTTTTTCACCAAATTTAATATCGCGAGATCTCGTGCAATGAGATTCCATCGAATCTCTATCTTAAACTTTTTAATTCCTTCTCCATGCTATTTGTCCCTATAACATTTTTTTATGAATGTATTTTCCTATGATACTTGTACTAAATACTAAATACTTAAAAGTGTAGCTGCAGGAGGTAGAAGTTTAAGTTGGCAGAATGTGAAGCAGAGTGAGACCTCCTCCTGCAGCTCTCTCTCCCCTCTCTGTCAAACCCCATCAGAGAGCAAATACTTCATACAGTCACCTTTACGAGTAATAATCATTCATTTCATCCAGAGGCCTTTATTACATTATATAGCAACATTCTGTGAGAATTACTGTATGGTTTTCTTTGTAAAGCTCTTTGAGATGACATCCTGAGACCCTAGTTAGCTGCATAAAAACAAACTGGAATTAGCTGCAGCAGAAGGCTAAACTTCTGGTTTACTGCGTTTATGTTTCCTCTCACACTGCTTCTGGCGTGTCCTTGGTCAGATGGTAGCATTTCGGCCTATTGTCTGAACGCGCCCTAAAAATTTGAAGATGAACTTTGTCTGAACTTGACACAATAGCAATGTTTTCTGGTAAACATTGTGTAATATATTTATTTGTAATCTTTTGCATGTTTGTGTGCTGCTGTGAGTCCCTGTGTGTGTAACAAGCATAGTGTGCGGGCATACTTATGCTCTGTTAAAATAACAATGAAACGCTGCTTTATTAACTTTAGACCAGGTTTTTGTTGGTCAATGGCGCGATCACTTTCCGCTGCCTCAAGATAGCAATACGCCAAGAATGCACCTGAACACACCTCCTTGTAAGACCAGCACGCCCATGGGCCACAGATGGGCGCAGGTGCATTTGCTATTTAAACAATGTGGGCGCTGGACGGTCTTCAACTAGCAAAGACACTTGCATCTGGCTTTGTGCTGCACCGGGCCCATGGTGTTAGAAGGGTAGAGATTAACTGGTTAAAAAGCTATATTGAAAACAGAAAACAATTTGTACAAATCGGTGATAATAACTCAACATATTTAGATATTACATGTGTTGTGCCACAAGGGTCAATATTAGGTCCTTAAATATTCATTGTATACATCAATGATATGTGTAAAGTATCAAGTATTGATGTGAAATGCGTTGTTCTTGTCGACGACATCAATATTTGTTCTGGGGAGAAACTAAACCAGCTGCTGGAGGTTGTCTCAGAAGAATTGAGAAAGCAGAAATTGTGTTCTGACTCAAACAGATGATCACTAAATCTGAGAAAAGGTAAATTTATGGTGTTTGGGGAAAAGGAAAATACATGTTGTGGTTGTTGTGATGATTAACAATAATATGTTAGAAATAGTTTATGAACTTTTTTTTGGGAGTAATACTAGACCACAATTTCTACTGGAAACCCGATATAAATCATGTTATGTTGTACTGCTCTCTTATGTTACCATATCTAAATTATCGTGTGGAGGTGTGAGGAAACACCTACAGAAGCACTCTACAAACAAGATGCACACTTCAAAAAAAGCAACAACGATAGTTTATAATGCAGGTCATCGCGAACACACTAAAGCATTATTCTTCAAGTCATATCCTCTGAAATGTAAGGATCTAGTTGATTTTAGTCAGTATACAAATACATGGCATCAGCAGAGGAAACTAAAACTGAGTCATAAAATGAGTCCGTATCAGTTGTCTTACTTTGTGTCTGAGAGTCCAGGTTCATTACTGAAGGTCAGAGGCTGCTCTATGGACCAGTCACTCTTCATAGACAGACAGCCAGATACTACAGACTCTGCTCCATCCTCCTCTTCCTCCAAATCACTCATCTTCTGATCTGAAGTCAGTCTGAGAGGGAAAACAGAAACACTGACTGTGAGCTCACATTTAAAGGAAACAAGTTTGTACAAGTACACACATGCACGTACACACACACACACACACACACACACACACGGTCAGTTGTCTTTAAATCTGTGTTTTCTCGAGTTACAGCAGGTTTAATGTGTATTATTCAGCCAATCAGCACTTTGTGTCAACAATCAAACTGTTGAGTTCATTCTACCATTTGCCTACAGCTGTAAAACTGCTCTGCTCTGGCCTATTTCCCCATGGGGAGAGCGGTGTCGCCCAAGTAGGTGCTACCCTGCGCTGCGCTTTGACTCACTACTATACGCTCTACCTCGCGGTTTTGCCGTTTATCATGTGTTGGCGGCTTGATATTTCTTTCCTCTACAGTCCACAGGGAGAACACTGACTCAGAGACTTTAACAGTAAAATAATTAATGTTGGATTAACACTCACCCTGCCTCAGCCTTCAGTTTCCTCCTCCTGCTCTGTTCTGTCCACTCTAAACGGAGTCTCAACTGACTCAACTATTTCAGGTTCAGGGTTTCCTCCCTGTTCTCATACCTGGGATACCTGCTCAGTGCTGCTCCTCCCCTCTCTGTTTACAGGAAACTATATGCGTTTATCTGAGTGCCAGAGTGTTTTTGTGTTTACACTGTGAAAGGTTTTGCCACACCGTCTAAATTAACAACTTTAGTTTTCCTCAAAAAAAAGTTTTTTTAATCTTATTTTCTTTTGCAAACCATAATCAAAGTAGTACTCTTTCAATAATCTAAGTGCTAACAGAGACTCCATCCATCTTCGTCCGCTTATCCGGTCTCGGGTCGCGAGGGTAGCAGCTCCAGCAGGGGACCCCAAACTTCCCTTTCCCGAGCCACATTAACCAGCTCCGACTGGGGGATCCTGAGGCGTTCCCAGGCCAGGTTGGAGATATAGTCCCTCCACCTAGTCCTGGGTCTTCCCCGAGGCCTCCTCCCAGCTGGACGTGCCTGGAACACCTCCCTAGGGAGGCGCCCAGGGGGCATCCTTACCAGATGCCCGAACCACCTCAACTGGCTCCTTTCGACGCGAAGGAGCAGCGGCTCTACTCCGAGCTCCTCACGGATGACTGGGCTTCTCACCCTATCTCTAAGGGAGACACCAGCCACCCTCCTGAGGAAACCCATGTCGGCCGCTTGTACCCTGGATCTCGTTCTTTCGGTCATGACCCAGCCTTCATGACCATAGGTGAGGGTAGGAACGAAAACTGACCGGTAGATCGAGAGCTTTGCCTTCTGGCTCAGCTCTCTTTTCGTCACAACGGTGCGATGAATTGAATGTAATACCGCACCCGCTGCGCCGATTCTCCGACCAATCTCCCGCTCCATTGTCCCCTCACTCGCGAACAAGACCCCAAGGTACTTGAACTCCTTCACTTGGGGTAAGGACTCATTCCCTACCTGGAGAAGGCACTCCATCGGTTTCCTGCTGAGACCATGGCCTCAGATTTAGAGGTGCTGATCCTCATCCCAGCTGCTTCACACTCGGCTGCGAACCGATCCAGTGAGTGCTGAAGGTCACAGGCCGATGATGCCATCAGGACCACATCATCTGCAAAAAGCAGCGATGAGATCCCCAGCTCACCGAACTGCAACCCCTCTCCACCCCGACTACGCCTCGATATCCTGTCCATAAATACTACAAACAGGATTGGTGACAAAGCGCAGCCCTGGCGGAGGCCAACTCTGGTCATGTTCTTTTTCAGGAAAATAATTTAGGAGACTCTCCACTGTTACATATTCTATATGTTCGGTGGAGAGATAAGAGAACCACGGTAACAACGTAACCAAGCGATTTCTGGCAGTAGAGTCTGTTGAGACCAAATGTTTTGTACTTAAATGTGTCATTGTACAGTAGAGAGAGAGAGAGTTTATTTTACTTTTGTTCACAGTGATTACGTTCTAAAGCACAAATTAATAACCATCAAGCACTCATCAGATGCTTTAGTGGAGACAGATGCTAGTTTCTCCTCCTCTGCATTTCATTCATAGCAGCAGTAAACTGGCTGCACTTCTGTACTGATGTCACGAGACAACTTTTCCTCTAAACGAGAAATATTTTAATATCGCGAGATCTCGTGCAATGAGATTTTGTCGAATCTCTATCATACACCTTTTAATACCTTCTCCATGCTATTTGTTCCTATAACATTTTTTTATGAATGTATTTTCCTATGATTCTTGTTCTAAATACTCTTGAAAGTGTTCAAACTGTTCATTAAATCTGCAGGAGGTAGAAGTTTAAAGTTGGCAGAATGTGAAGCAGAGTGAGACCTCCTCCTGCAGCTCTCTCTCCCCTCTCTG